>NC_073383.1:9390924-9690924 GCF_028641065.1 Leucoraja erinaceus | reverse complement strand
ACTCACTCCCTTTGTAAAAAACTGTTGCCTCTCAAATCTCTTTAAAATTTCCCCCCTCTCATCTTAAACCTAGAATTAGACATTTCCACCCTGGGAAGAACACTCTGACTACCTATCCTATCTATATCCACTACTTCCAGCACCCTTTAGCCTCTGATGCGCCAGAGAAAACAATCCAAGTTTGTCAAAATTCTCCTTGAAGTTAATACTCTCCAATCCAGGCAACCTCTCCTGCACCCTCTCCAAAATATTCACATCCTTCATATAATGCATTGACATGGTACATCAAATATGACCTGACCAACGTTTGATACAGCAGCAACATAATTTACCAACATTTCCCTGACAGACAAAGGCAAGTTGACCATATGCCCACTTTATATAGTGAAAGGATAGAGTGGATGTGGAGAGGATGTTTCCACTAGTGGGATAGTCTAGGACTAGACGTCAAAGCCTCAGAATTAAAGTAAGTTCTTTTAAGAAGGAGATGAGAAGCAAATATGTGATAAATATATGGAATTCTTTGCTACAAAAGGCTATGGAGGCCAAGTCAACGGATATTTTTAAAGTGGAGATAGATTCTTGATTGGTACAGGTGTCAGGGGTAATGGAGGGAAGACAGGATAATTGGTTTAGGAGGGAGAGATAGATCAGCCATGATTGAATGACAGAGTAGACTTGATCAGCCGAATGGCCTAATTCTGCTCCTACTACATGTGACCTTATGACCTTTACCAGACAGTGACATTCACATGAAATTGCCCTATGAAGCACTATTGTGGTCATGAACACCAATGCATGCAGATAGCTGAGGATGCAGTCCCAGCAATTTCACTGATGGCTTAAAACCCTAAACTAAACTAAACAACTCATAGGAACCAAGTTCAGCTACCTACAAAATACTAATTCCCATTCTTGATATTTGGATTGAATGCTTTACCCTTTTTCTTTCAAATCGATTAACACCTTGCACACTGAGATGATCATAATCAGCATAAGTTTCCATATTTATTGGTAGAACACTGTGGCTACAGAATTACTGTTTATTTGCAAAAAAATATTGTGACAATGCAACTGAAAACAGTCAGTGAGAAAGATAATTATAGTCATACAGCAGAGAAACAGGCCATTCTGCCCAACTCATCCATGCTGACCAAGATGCCCCTTCTAAGCTCGTCCCATTTGCCTGTCTTTTGGTCCATATCCCTCGAAACCTTTCCCGTTATTCAGTATATTTGTAAAAATAGATCGGAAACTATAACATACATCACCACATATCTGCATTATTTGTAGAAATTTAAAAAGTGCAGACTTTTCAGCATGCTAACACAAATCTGTTTTTTTTAAAGGAATTTGACGGAGTGTGTCTAATTTGCGTTATTAGGAAAATCTCAAATTGCCTAAAATAGGACTCTCCATTTTAAATGTGTAGAATTTAAGAACAATTTCAAAATGTGTTCTCATCCCCAGCACATATGAAAGGAACTTGCATTCATGCAATTCCTTAAAAACGATTAATATATAAAACTCTCGTGCCATCCGACCGACTGCCGTCCGGCGCCCTTCCTGCCTTTCGATTCGTTCCCGCCGTGCGATGTCACAATGCCCGATGCTCGCAGACGTCCAATCGCGATGCCCGACGCTTGCAGACGTCCAATCGGAATGGATCCATTTACATGTACGGCTTCCGGCCGCATTTCTTCCTTTGATTCCCTGCAACTCCGAAACCAGACGCAGAATCGCCGACATCTTTTCCATTTCGGTAGAGATTTCACTTTTCTTTCTAAGCATCCGCTCCTCATTACATTTCGTCGTGTTTAAGTACACGTTTTTAATCAAGTTCTCCCCCCCCCCCAAAATTTCAAAAAATACCGGCTTCCCACCCATAGAAGCAGCCCCAGCCCATGGTGAACGTTCTATCGTGTGATGTCACAATGCCCAATGTTCACATATGTCCAATCGGAATGGATTTATTTACATATGCCTTTGCAGGAGCCCCAGCCAATGGTGAACGTTCCATCGTGTGATGTCACAATGCCCAATGCTCAAAGACATTGTTGCCATAGAGGGAGTACAGAGACGGTTCACCAGACTGATTCCTGGAATGTCAGGACTTTCAAATGAAGAAAGACTGGATAGACTCACCTTGTACTCGCTAGATTTTAGAAGATTGAGGGGGTATCTTATAGAAATGTATAAAATTCTTAAGGGGTTGGACAGGCTAGATGCAGGAAGATTGTTCCGGATGTTGGGGAAGACCAGAACAAGGGGTCACAGTTTAAGGATAAGGGGGAAATCCTTTAGGACAGAGATGAGAAAAAACATTTTTCACACAGAGAGTGGTGAATCTCTGGAATTCTCTGCCACAGAAGGTAGTTGAGGTCAGTTCATTGGCTATATTTAAGAGGGAGTTAGATGTGGCCCTTGTGGCTAAAGGGACAGGGGGTATGGAGAGGTCAGGTACAGGATACTGAGTTGGATGATCAGCCATGATCATATTGAATGGTGTTGCAGGCTAGAAGGGCCAAATGGCCTACTCCTGCACTTAATTTCTATGTTCCCCTCTCCTCACCCCTCTCCCTCTCTCCCATCCCTCTCCCTCTCTCCCCCACCCCCCCCCCTCTGTACCCCACCCCCTTCCCTCCCTCCCCCTCTGCCCCCTTCCCCCCACTTTCCACCAGTCCCTCTACCCCTCCCTCCCCACTCTTCCACTTCTCTCCCCCTTACCCCACCCCTCTCCCTCCCTCACCCCTCTTTCTTCCCCTCCCTGTCACACCCCCCTTCCCCTACCCCTCTGTCCCTCTCCCACCACTCCCCGTCCCTCTTCCACCACTCCCGCTACCCCTCCCTCCCTCCCCACTCTTCCACTTCTCTCCCCCTTCTCTCCTCTCCCTCCCCCCTCACCCCTCTCCCATCCCTCTCTCCCCCACCCCTTCCCTCTCTACCCCACCCCCTTCCCTCCTCCACCCCTGTCTCCCCCTCCCTTCCCCTCTCCCCCCACCCCTTACCCTACCCCTCTGTCCCTCTTCCACCACTCCCCCTGTCCCTCTTCCACCACTCCTGCTACCCCTCCCTCCCTCCCTCCCCCCTCTTCCACTTCTCTCCCCCCCCACAAGAACTGGCTAATGATGCCGACAGCTGGAATTCATTAACCTGACATAAAATTTAGCATTCATATCGTAACTTAAAAAAACATTACAACACCATTACATGGCAAATTTAATTGTAAAAAATGCTCTCCTCTTAAGGAAATATATTTTATTGTGAAGTACATTTTACTGTTTCCTGTTAAGCATCAAGAGATAATCACTTTTTATTTGAACATTCAGAGTCAATTAGTTGCAGATATATAGTTAAAGATTTAAAAATATGGACCTTTTATTCAACAGTTGTAACTAATTATGATTTACCCCATTCACATATGGTACCTTTATTCTGTTCAACCTATTGAATCCAAGTGGGTTCCTAGGACAAGCAATAAATCATATTCAAGAAGTAGAGGAGAGACTGCCTCAACAATAACTATCGAGATAAAAACCATCTGCTACCTGTACAGCTGGAGGGGAAAAATCTCTTCAACAGAAACATAATCCTTTAACAGAGTTACAGCTTTGACCTGAACACTGAGTTATGTACTGTTACCAATTAAAAACTCTGCTTCTTTCTGGATTATGCAAGTCTTTGGTGTGATCACCTCTAGGCCTTTTACTAATTATCCTCCAACCCCCATTCATTTTCCTCCACCAGAGGTGCAGCTCAAGGTACTGCAGACTCCATCTACAAACACCGTGATATGGTAACATTCGTCACAGTTCAATTCAATAATTAAGATCACACTATGCGCCTTAATCAAGGAATCATTCCATTTAAGCACCAGGTTATCTACCTTCTTCCTCAACTGAGACAAAATATGACAGACAATTAATCTTTAATAGAGAAGTATGATATTTAAATAAATAAGGGGGGAGGATTGAAGAAAATATTTTAAGCAATGCCACTGATGGCTCAAAAGGTAATTAATAAAGCAGAAAGCTAGATAAATCAGAATGTTTCCGGTTTGATTCCCAATCCATACTGAGATTTTATGACTGTTGGTAGATCAATTTCCTTCCTGGGATAAAAGGACAAAGGACATTCATTGTCACATACACCAATTGGTGCAATGAAATTTGAGTTACCATGCAGCACACAAATAAGATAAACACAACACTATAGAATTTAACATGAAACATAAAACATCCCCCACAGTGGAATCACCGTTTCCCACTGTGAGGGAAGGCAATAAAAGTTCAGTTCTGTTCCTCTTGTTCACCCGTGGTCGGGGCCTATTTGAGGCCTTTGCAGTCGCCGCTACAGACGGCCTGATGTTTCAGGCCCTCTCGCCGGGAAGAACACTTTCAACGGCATGTAGTGTCCGAATCAGCCGCTTCCTACCAGTATATAAAGTTCTAAGTATCGCATCAGACTGAAGAAGGGTCTCGACCTGAAACATTGCCTATTCCTTCGCTCCATAGATGCTGCCTCATCGCTGAATTTCTCCAGCTTTTTTGTCTAGCATCGTGTCGTATCGTCGATTCAGTTTCAACAGGTATGTGTCAGCTAGTCACAGTCTCCAAGGAAAATCTATTGATGCGGCCAAATGACCTCACACACTAAACTGGACACCAGCTAACCTTTTCTGCAATGTGTGCCAACTCACCATAAAACAAGAGTGTGTGAGGAATATATCCAGTTTACATAACAATGTGCCAAAATGCAAGATAGACTTATCTTCGGCTGACTTGACCGTTCTGCAAAATAGCTAACTGTGTACAATATTGACACAAGGTTTCTTCAGATATACACTTTACTCCAAGGAAGCTAGAAAGCACTAAATTGCATATGCGATCCCCAGCAAGATAAATTTTAATTGAGGCAATAGTTTTTAAAATTGAGAAAATATTATATTATCACTTCAACATTGATTGACTGAATTCCCTGCAATTTTACTCATCCACTTATCTGGCCCTTAACATCTGCACCCAATTCTTGATCAAAATGATGAGTGAGAGGCAGGTGAAATACTTGTGGGCTAAATTGCTTTGCCAACATTGAGTGTGGTAAAGAGAAATTCTTGCATAAGTAGGACTTTACCTGGCAGCGATCTGACTTGCATGACCATGATAATGGAATAACAGTAGCACCAGTTCAAAAACCCACAAGCACAGAAGCATCTGAAGCAAATGTAAGCCATTCAGCCCATTTCGACCACCACCCACTATGATCATGGCTCATCTACTCACTCAATAATGCATTCCTGTACTGACATCATATCCTTTGATTCCTTAGTAATGAAAAATCCATTGATAGAACATAGAAAATAGGTGCAGTAGGCCATTTGGCCCTTCGAGCCTGCAGCTCCATTCAATATGATCATGGCTGATCATCCAACTCAGTATCCTGTACCTGCCTTCTCTCCATACCCCCTGATCCCTTTAGCCACAAGGGCTACATTTAACTCCCTCTTAAATATAGCCAATGAACTGGCCTCAACTACCTTCTGTGGCAGGGAATTCCAGAGATTCACCACTCTCTGTGTGAAAAATGTTTTTCTAATCTCGGTCCTAAAATATTTCCCCTTTATCCTTAAACTGTGACCCCTTGTCCTGGACTTCCCTAACATCGGGAACAATCTTCCTGCATCTAGCCTGTCCAACCCCTTAAGAATTTTGTAAGTTTCTATAAGATCCCCCCTCAATCTTCGAAATTCTAGCGAGTACAAGCCGAGTCTATCCAGTCTTTCTTCATATGAAAGTCCTGACATCCCAGGAATCAGTCTGGTGAACCTTATCTGTACTCCCTCTATGGCAAGAATGTCTTTCCTCAGATTTGGAAACCAAAACTGTATGCAATACTCCAGGTGTGGTCTCACCAAGACCCTGTACAACTGCACTAGAACCTCCCTGCTCCTTTACTCAAATCCTGATGAGATATTAAGAGGGATAATGTTTGCTTGTTTTCTCAAAAACAGACTCCACTTGTATTAATCCTCGTGAATATTGGGAATTAAATCTGGAACCTTCTTTGTCATAGAACATAAAACGGTACAGCAAAGCAACAGGTTCTTCAGCCCACAATGTTTGTGCCAACGACCTTATCTATCTGAACATAATCCTTATCCCTCCATACCCTGCTTATCCATGTGCCTATTCAAAAGTATCTTAAATCCACTATCGTATCTGCCTCCACACTACCCTGATAGGGTGTTGCAGACACCCAGCACCCTCTGTTCAAATCCTGGGAAAAAGGTTCTGAATGTTACCCTATCTATGCCTCTTATAATTTTATATATTTCTATCAAGTCTCCCCTTAACCTCTGGCATTCCAAAGAAAACAATCCAAGCCCAAGCATGATTCTGGTAAAATGGAGAAACAAGTCCGAAGAAGGGACCAACCTGAAACTTCACCCAACTATGTTCTCTGTAAATGCTGTAGTGACCATTTGGCTTTATTTTGTGTGTCATTAATTATGGCATTTGCCTTTAAATTTTAGTCTGCCCGTAATTATGTGGGTGGGATTTATTACGTAGTCGGGGGCGTGTTTGCTGCTGGGTTCTCTTGCACAGAAGCTTAGTTTCTTAGTTTAGTTTTAGAGTTCAACATGGCTAGAAGGAAAACCCTTCGACCATGTGGAGTTTTGCCAAGACATGAGGAGTTTTCTAACGTTTAAAAGCGATATGCTGGAGTTTGACAAAGATTAAAGTGTACGAGTCAGATAAGAAGGTTGGATGAATATCTTACTGTTTTTTTTTTAACAATAAAGAAACTATTAATCAAATGACTGTGTTATGAAGATTTATCTTTAGAGAAGCTCTGAAGGTCTCACGGAGAGCTCACATGCGCAATACGACATTCTCCTAAACCGATGTTGTCTCTTAAGTGGCTAGAGGGAGTAATCTCTTGAACGATATAATGATCTGCCGCTATATCAAGTCAAAGTCCCATAGCAGAGGGACAGAAAATAAGGCCAGGATCTCGGGAGAAATTTGGCCAGAAGACTGGTTCCAGAAGAGGAATTGAAGACAATAGATCTCAGCCAGATACTGGCCTAGAGGTTTGTCGATAGATGCACGACTTATTTGAAGATTGAAGACATTATCATGAAATTGTGAGTAGAAATCAACTATTATACTTTGAATTTTAAAGCTATGGAAACAGGTTACCAAATTAATTGAGAAACAGAAACTAATGGAATCAGAAACTGAAACTGGAATCAGACTGAAACTAATGGAATCAGAAAAGAACACAATCAAAGTGGAACCTAATCTGAGCAAACTACTTAACCTCTGCCAGGAGATTCAAGAGAAACAAAATGCACTGATGGATTCGGAGTCATCTCTGGAAGAACGCAAAAGACACACCCAGTGGTAAGCAGTAAAGGTGAAGTTATTCAATGATTCCATGGAAGATGCCAGGAGATAGTTAGCTGAAGTTTATCAGAGAGCATGTGTCAAAGAAGGAGATGCGATGCAACAAGGTGCTGGAATGGAAGGAGAGATTACACCACGGGATAGTATCTCAAATGTATCTACACGAAGATCAGGACATAAATCTGGTTCTATAGCTAGTTCAGTATCAAGGGTTTCTGCTCAATTGGGAGTTGATGCTGATCTAGCCACTCTCTCAATAGAAGTGGATCCCTTGAAGAAGAAACATAAGATTGAGCAAGAAGAAGAGATGAGGCGACAAGAAGAACAGATGATAGAACAGATAACGCGACAAAAGGAGCAGATGAAGCGACAAAAGGAACAGCTGGAATTAGACACAAAGATGGCGGTGGTCAAATTAAAGAAGGAGATATTGGAAAGTAAGTAAGTAAGTATTTATTTATATAGCACTTTTAAATCAAAATCACTTTGAACCAAAGTGCTTTACAGAGATTGATTAAATTAATTGAATAGATTAAATGTCCATAAATCCATATAAAGTAAAAAAGAAAAAAGACACAGAACAGTACGCTATAGAAATCAACAAGAAACGTCCCCCCACAGCAGAATTCACTGTGAGGGAAGGCACTAAAAATATCCAGTTCTCCTCCTCGTAGTCCACCCGAGGTCGGGGTCTATATGTGGCCTCCTCAGCCAACCCGGTGTTTTCAGGCCCTCTTGCCGCGAAGCTGGATCATCGGCGTCGGGTGAACATTCTTCAGCGGCTTGGACTGAAGCGGCTGCTTCCTCCCCGGAGACTGCATTGTCCAAAGTTCTCAGGCCGCACCTGTTGGACCTCCGACTCTGGTGATCTCGGATCCCAGGCTCCGCGGTGTTGTAAATCCAGTGCTGCCCGCTCTGCAGCCGCAGCTCAATGATGTTGGAGTCGGCGGTCACAGTGCCCCCGGAGCCTAGCGCAAGGCGACCCGGTAAGGCATCGCCCGCTCCGTGTTGGTGTCCCAGCGTTGCACCGCTGGCGAAGCTATGGTCCCGGCAGGAAACGCCGCTCCAGCGCTGCTCCAGCTCGATGGTAGGCCGCACAGAGAGGACGAAGATGCGGTTCGGAGGAAAACCGCATCTCTGACCAGGTAGGACTCGGATTAAAATAGTTTTCCCCTTCCCCTACCCCCACCCCCCACATAAAAGATTAGACCTCCAAAATAAAATTCTACAGTAAAAAGAGTGAAAAGACGGACTGCAGGCAGGCTGCCATATACAAACGGCGCAGCCCGCACATTCGCCATCTTGAAAAGTGAGGGTTCAAGATGCAGCTCTAAAGCATCGAAGACGATGAACTCTGGTTTGAGAGGAAAAACTGCTCCACGCGAGTCAGCAGTTGGATCAATTCCACAATCGAGGACCACCGGATTGCACGGCTTTGAACACCCATTGGAACAGGGGAAGATGGGTAAAACTTCATTTCAGCAAATGGGTGCTAGACCGAAACAAACAACTTACGGGACAAACCAACAGCGGACTACGCTTTTCCGATATACAGGCTCGAGCAAGCCAGCTTGAGCTGCAGAGGCCTGTCTATCGTCCGTTGGCGCCAAGCCAAGGTTATCAGGATGGATTATTGACATTCGCGAATATGCAAGCTGAATTCAACCAGATCATAGCTCGACAAAATACCTCTTTCATTCTACCACGTAGAAATTCCTACATATGATGGAGATCCTTTGCAGTGTGAAGCTTTCATAAGGGCATTAGAAGAAGTATTAGAAACAAAAGTTATGGATGAAAAGGAGCGCTTACGGTTTCTGGTGAAGTACACAAGCAGAAGTGTTAAGGTGCTTGTAGAACGTTGTCAAAATGAGCCTGACAGCCAAGGCTATAAAGTGGCAAGAAGGTTACTTAAAAAACATTTTGGTAATGAACAGAGGATTGCTGATGCATACATGGAGAAGGCCCCTGCTTGGAAAGATATCAAGCCGAAAGATATCAAGCCAGAAGATGGGGAGGCATTGAGTGATTATGCAATATTTCTGAGAGATTGTTGCAGCTCTATGAAGATTCTCGGCCACATGGAGGAAATGAATCTTGCAAGTAATACCAGAGTCATCATTAGCAAGTTGCCCAGAAGACTGAGAGAAAAGTGGAGAGATAAAGCAGGCCGAATATTGGATAAGAAGAAGCGACTAGCCAAGATATCAGACCTGGTAGATTTCTTGGAAAGGCAAGTACGGTACATGTTAGAGCCACACCACGGGACTATTGAAGATCATAAACCAATTGCAACTAACAAAGGTTCTACCTTTACCAAAACTGAAGAAAGATCAGTACCTAAGAGAAGTAGTTTTGCTACCACTATAACACCTGTGGAAACGACAGGTGGAATGAAAGGAGATGTAACTACTATCAAGCAAATAGGATTTTGTTTGTTATATGATGAAGTTGGTCACACTATAAGATGGTGTCGAAGATTCAAGATGAAAGAATATAAAGAAAAGGTGGATTTTGTGAAAGAGAAGGGAATCTGTTTTGGATGTTTGAAAAAAGGACACATGGTGAGAGACTGTAGGAGTCCTACAATTTGTTATAAGTGCAAGCAATATCATCCTGAAGCACTTCATACTGTAAAGAAGCCACCAGAGCAAATAGAAGAGGAGAAACCGGAACAAATAGAAGAAGAGCTACCAGAGCAAATAGAGAAGAAGGAGCCAGAGGAGAAGCCAACTACTAGTGATGCTGTCACCTTGCCTCAAGTAACTGCTCATATTGGGGCCGGGGTTGAAGCCTGTATCTTCTCTATATTACCAGTACAGAATAGCAAGATGAATGCAGTGTTGCAAACATATGCATTTTTGGATCACAGAAGTTCGACTATCTTTTGCACAGAAAACCTGACGAGAAGGCTGAACATCACAGGAGAAGAGACTAAGATTCGATTGCGTACCATGAATGAAGATAAAATATACATGAGTCATTACGTTGCAAGTATGGAGATATCTAGTCTTGATGAAGATAATTTTATACCAATTATCTGAAGTGTTTACACATGAAACCATGCCTGTTGGTCGTCAAAATATACCCAGACATGAAGACTTGAAACAATGGCCTTACCTGAAGGATGTCAAAATATCTAAAATAAATTCTGATATTGACCTACTTATCGGAACAAATGTTTTGAAGGCATTGGAACCTATACAGATTGTGAGAAGCCAAGGTGATGGACCATATGCTACAAAAACCTGACTTGGATGGATTATCTACGGCTCCTTCAGAAGGAATAACGAAAATGGGAATCGGAAGAACTATCCTGCCATTGCTGTTAATCAAATATCTACTGGTAAATTGGAAAAGCTGGTGATGAAGCATTACAATCATGACTTCAATGAAAGTACCAATAAGGAATCTGAAGAAATGTCCAGAGAAGAGTTAAAGTTTGTGGATATTATGAACTACTGAGTAAAGATTGAGGGACACTATGGTGCATCGGCCGTACCTTTCAAACAAGAAAGTGTAAGTCTGCCGAATAATCGTCGCAAGGCAGAACAACGCATCCAGAATTTGAAACGCAAGTTTGGCAAGAATACTAAATTTCATGGAGTAATAATCACTTTGAAAAATAATTTCTACATGGATGATTGCTTAAAATCCATGTCTACTGAGCAGGAAGCAATTCAAATGGTAAAACATCTGACTTCCCTCTGCAATAAGGGAGGATTCACGCTTTCCAAGAGGATCAGCAACAATTGTGATGTATTGGAAAGCATTCCACCAGGTGATCGAGCCAAAGAAACAACAGTTGGATTTGGATAAACACAATTTGCCATTGGAAAGAGCATTGGGAGTTACTAATGCTGCACAATTGAAATATGTTAATACAAAAGAAAATCCTGCGGATGAAGTTTCTGGAGAACTGACCGCGAACTGCTTCTTAAGCGATAAGAGATGGATCAATGAACTAGAGTATCTCTGTAAGCCAGATAGAGAATGGCCAAAGCTTAAGCAGGGATTTGAAATCTCTGCTAATGATCTGGAAATTAAGCCAACCCTAACAGTGAACGTTATTGCTAAAAATCCTGTTATTCTCTCAAAGGATTTTCACACTTCAATATTATTGTGTTTTCAACAAACATTTTCACACTTCAACATTCATGAGTTGATCGGACATGGAGGAAGAAGTTTCATGCTATCAAAATTTGGACTTTTATGTTTTGGACTGTATACTGGGTATCATGCCTGATGTTAAGGGTTTGGTGCGCACGGTACGACTTTAAATTAAAAACAATGTTTCAATAAGACCAATAATCAAGTTACGCTTGCTTCTAGAA
Source organism: Leucoraja erinaceus (assembly GCF_028641065.1). Classification (NCBI taxonomy): domain Eukaryota; kingdom Metazoa; phylum Chordata; class Chondrichthyes; order Rajiformes; family Rajidae; genus Leucoraja; species Leucoraja erinaceus. The sequence continues at coordinate 9,679,181 of NC_073383.1, read as the reverse complement.
GGGGAAGGAGAAGCCAGGCAGAGTCGCTGAAAAATTCTGAATGCGTATAGTGCATGCTATTTTTTTGCTTTTGATATACTTCATGGCTACTTTTTTGATGTTTATTAGTAATTGCCTCGTTATATACTCGAAACAATTAGGGGTCGGTGTGTAGCTGCCATTTGGCTTTATTTTGTGTGTCATTAAATAAGGCATTTGCCTTTTAATTTTAGTCTGCCCGTAATTATGTGGGTGGGATTTATTACGTAGTCTGGGGCGTGTTTGCTGCTGGGTTCTCTTGCACAGAAGCTTAGTTTGTTAGTTTAGTTTTAGAGCTCAACATGGCTAGAAGGAAAACCCTTCGACCATGAGGAGTTTTGCCGAGACATGCGGCGTTTTCTAATGTTTAAAAGCGATATGCTGGAGTTTGAAGAAGATTAAAGTGTACGAGTCAGATAAGAAGGTTGGATGAATATCTTACTGTTTTTCTTCAACAATAAAGAAACTATTAATCAAAAGACTGTGTTATGAAGATTTATCCTTAGAGAAGCTCTGAAAGTCTCATGGAAAGCTCACATGCGTAATACCACATTCTCCTAAACCCAACACTCTGGTAAACCTCTACTGCATCCTTTCCAAAGCCTCCACATCCTTCCTGTATTGGAGCAATCAGAACTACATGCAATACTTGAAATGTGGCTTTACCAAAGTCCTATCATGCTGCATCATAACTTCCTGATTCTTACACTCAATGCCTCGACTTATGAAGGCAAGCACACTATATGCCTTCTTTACTTCTCTATCTACCTATGTTGCCACTTTCAGGGAGTTATGGGCTTGGACCCTAAGATCCCATTGTACATGAATGCTGTTAAGGGTCTTGCCATTAATTGTATATCTTCCCCTAACATACCTTATGGTTTAGCAACACAGTTACCCATGGAGCCACAAGGGGGGCTAGATGTTGGAGGTTTGCTGCCTAATGCTGCGTTTTAGCATTCTTAAATCTTATGTGACTTTCTGCTTCCATTTCAATCGACTAGAAAGCAGTACATCACCACCTATTATTAGTGGTGGACAATAAATGCAAGCCTTGCCCGAGACAACTTTGTGAAAGATATCAGAGGTACACAAAAATGCTGGAGAAACTCAGTGGGTGCAGCAGCATCTATGGAGCGAAAGAGATAGGCCACAAAAATGATGGAGAAACTCAGCGGGTGCAGCAGCATCTATGGAGCTGTGAAAGATGTGAACTTGTGAAAGATATCAATGCTTTGAAAATAATTACTTGGCTTCATAAATTACCCTGCAACAAAATTTGGTATTATGAAAGGAATAACATCTCCTGTTAAAGGTGGTGTGTCTCAAATGAATAACATTTTATAAATTTAAATTCAGAATTTGCTCAATAGTACTGTGACGTTTATAATCAGTTCATTATAAAGAAACATGGTTGCAGGGGAAAAGTAAATGCAAGACTGAAATAACGTGTTGCAAATGTAAGACTAAAACAATTTGTTGCTATATAATAGGTATTTGAAGCAGAAGTTTGATAAAATAATATTTTGGAATTTCTCCAGTCCCTGTACAATGGACACGATAGAACAGATAGAAGCATGGTAGACAGTGTAACGCTGGAATAAATGAGGCACCCATTGCATTGTAAGTAAATAATGGATTGAGTATCAAACCAACAATCTCCAAATCGGACTTATTCCTGGAAAGTAACTAATATTGGCAAAGTTGCATTTTTCTGCAGGGACCCCACATATAATTGTATCTGAAATACTTCTTCCAAAATTACTGCTAAATACATGTCCCTCTTCCTGAGCAAATTGAACAGCAAACACTTCCTGAAAATACTGGAGAACATTTTCTACTGATTCTATAAATTATTTTATACTGATTCTATGAACAAATATTTAAAGTTTTTAGTGCTCGAAAAATCTCCCATTTTATTGCGAATCGATTTTCAGAACATCTATGTAATCATAAAATCAATTGACATATATGCAGTGGATTAAACACTGTGATTGCAATTACAATAGGATTAATAAGATGAGCCAGGATTCTACCAGATTGCAGAGCAGGGATGAGAGACTGAATGGTATGCTCCTGCTACTATTTGAATGATGTGTTTGATGGCACTGTGCTTCTACTCGCTGGAGTTTAGAAGGATGAGGGGGTACCTCATTGAAACTTACCGAATAGTGAAAGGCCTGGATAGAGTAGTTGTGGAGAGGATGTTTCCACTATTGGCAGAGTCTAGGACATGAGGTCATAGACTCAGAATTAAAGGATGTTCCTTTAGGAAGGAGATGAGAAGTTCTTTAGTCAGAAGGTGGTGAATTTTGTGGAATTAATTGCCACAAAATGGATGTTAATGGATATTTTTAAGGTAGAGATAGATAGATTCTTGATTTGTACAGGTGTCAGGGGTTATGGAAAGGCAGGAGAATGGGGTTAAGAGGGAAACATTGATCAGTTATGCTTGAATGGCAGAGTGGATTTGATGGGCCAAATGGCCTAATCCTGTTCCAGTCACTTATTAACTTATTTCTTATGTTCTTCATTTTCTGACTCCAGATAGTTCAGTCAGACTAACATATAGACTCATGTCATCATTCTGATCTTCCTTTTATCAGTAAGGAATAGCCTCATTTATATTTTGTCATGCTAACATGTGCAATGCTTAGCAAGAATGAAAGTGATGGAAGGGTTCACCATTCCGGTACGTGGACATTCAAGTTTCCTAGCTCCCTCCCTAATGAGTTGTTACAGCCTCCTCATCAAACTCCTGGTACAGCTGTCTTTAACCTGTTGGGGCTGAGTCCCAGTGATGTCTTCCGTTTTGCAGAGGAGGACAGCATAAGGCTGGCAGAAACAGAAGAGCGAGACATGGGAAAAGGTAAAAAGACAAAATAAATTAGCAAGAATAGAAAACGATTGCATGGGGAAGGTGAATACAAGTGACAGAGAAATGAAGAGGATGAAAATGTCATGGATTAAATATGCAACAGAGGAGCTAAACAAATTGAGTGCTGAATACAGTATTTGCTTTGATTTAAAAGCAAATTAATCAAGCAGAACCTTGTCGCTGATTGTATCACATAAATCCTGCCCTCCACGCCAAACACACAGTATTTACAGCAGACAATTGGGATAATCAGCCCAATAAGTCGTTGCTACGTTTTGTGCACCACAAGAGCCTGCTCCTCTTATAACAATAGAATCATCTTGATGGTACACCCAACTAAAAACTATGATAGATGTAACCGATAAAGGGCCTCCTTTAAAGCATTGTTTATTTTATATTACAGCAGATAGCTTTTAGCCAAATTCCAGAAAATAAATTTTGATCGTCAGTTGTTCAGTAAATTGTAAACGAGATTACTTCTCACACTTCCCTTCCCCCAATTTCTGTTTTGTGAAAAGCACTAAGTAATGTGTCATGGTAAAATAACTTCACGGGTCAGAAGCCCACTGAGGATGTTGAACAATCAGTGCATGACATCAGGAATAGCAGCATAATGGATATCTAACCGAAGGGTACCAGAAATTTATTTGCATGATCTAATGTGACAGGGATTATACATTTTGGAAAATACACGGTGAGAAAATAACATGTCATAAACTAATAACCAAAAACATCTGTAACGTATGCACGTTTGCAAAATTAGTCACATTTAGGTGCTTTAAATAAAATGTAATTCTACATCGTTACAAAGTGCGTCCACAAAACAAATAGCCGAAGCCATCTTGTGGGAGGCTGCAGTATCGCAGACTTTTTGGAATTCACAATTCACGCAGATAGGCTTTCTTTGAGCTAGAAAAAGCAGTAATGGTCATAAACGTGTAAATGGTTGCAATGCTGGCAGAGTTCACCAGTGGCGGGTCCAAATTTGTCACAATACTTTGGAGGGCATGACTCAGCCAAAGAGCGAAGAGTTTTTTCCTGTGCATGGATCACTTTCCTTTGCATTGGAATTCCCCGCGGTCCTTACGAATACCATCAATCAGAAAAATTGGAAACTATTTTGTACTATACCATGCAGAGATGAAACGTAGCCCAATTCATCCTAAAGGTTAGCACCAGACATCCCAGACATGCCCTCATTTTGAGTTTAGAAGGTTGAGGGGGGACCTCATTGAAACTTACAGAATCATGAAAGGCATAGAGTGGATGTGGAAAGGATATTTCCACCGGTGGGAAAGTCATAGCATCACAATTAAAGGGTGCTCTTTTAGAAAGGAGGTGAGGATGAATTTCTTTGGTCAGAAGGTAGTTAATCTGTGGACCTCATTGCCATAGTGGGCTGTGGGGGCCAAGTCAGCGGATATTTTTAAGGCAGAAATAGCAAATTCTTGATTAGAACAGGTGTGAAGAGTTATGGGGAGAAGGCAGGAAAATTAGATTAAGAGGCAGAGATCAGCCATGATTGAATAGTGGAGTAGACTCGATGGGCTGAATGTGCTAATTCTACTCCTATAATGTGAATGTGACATGTAGAACATTAATTGTATATCTCTAAACCTCTCCCTTGCAGCATTCGAGTTGTCCTGGCATCCGGGGTTTAAATCCAGGTGATGTTTTGGGCATCAAGTGCTACAGATGATAAACTGGATGAACATGAGAAATGCAGCCTCTCCTCTTCAAGTAGACGTATGCTTCGACTGGTTGTTATTGACGGACTCAGATTCCTCACTGAGATATAGACCCATGTTCCAGGCCTGTACAGAGTGGAAGTGGAAAGGATGTTTCCACGAGTGGGAGAGTCTATGAACAGAGGCCATAGAAAGGACTTGAGAAAGAATACCTTTAGTCGAAGTATAAGAAATTGTGGAATTTATTGCCACAGATGGTTGTGGAGACCAAGTCAACAGATATTTTTAAGGCGGAGATCGACAGATTCTTGGTTAATACAGGTGTCTGTGGTTATGGGGAGAAGACGTGAGAATGGGGTTAAGAGGGAAAGGTAGATCATCCACGATTGAATGGCGGGGTAGACTTGATGGGCCGAATGCCCTAATTCCATTCCTATCACTTATGAACTCATGATTGTGGGGGTGAATTCACAGGCACTGTGCCTCATGCCTTAACTGGGCATTCTCTCATTTTGGAAACACAAGTGGCAGAGTTGTTTGCAGTGCAAAAGTTTCTTTTCAGTCCAGACAGGGACTCAGCGATCTGCTACTTCACAAATCTAAGCGCAGTTTCCCTGGACGCCTGGTTTGATTCCCTCCATTCCACTTTCTGCTCTGCCACAGATCACACCTTTTGTCACTCTGACCAAGGTAATTCCCCTCATGTGGAAACAAGGAAATGTTGATACTGGTTTGCCCTGGAGAACATGGATAGAACATGGATAGGTGATGTTCGGGTCGGGACCCTTCTTCAGACTGATTGTAGGGCAGAGGGGGTAACTTACTGAGTTACTCCAGCATTTTGTGTCCTTTTTAAAAAAAAGTTTCCTTCATATTGTCCTTGACCTTTCGGTAGTCTTGGACATACTTGACCGCCTCACCATCTCCACCAGTTCCCCACTGTCAGGAATATGTCAGGAATATGGCAATGCAACATGTGAGGACTATGATGTTACTTCCATCACAGACCAAGTTGAATGTAGGCAGTTCAGGCAACTGAACATTTGGGGTATAGAACTTTAAAGGCATGACGGAAGTGGCATGGGAATGTGGATAGATGCAGAAGAAGAAGCAGCAGCATCGCAATACTGATTAAGAAATCCATTATAAGTTACACTCGCTTGACCTATGAACGCCCGTACGTACAAATGAGCCGCGGCAACTGGGGGCCGAGCAGAGCTGGGAGTGCTGAGCAGACTCACTAGCTCACTTGCTCAAATTCCTCCTCATCTCCTTTCTAAAGACTGGAGAGATTGTCAGATTAAAGAAAATCCCAAAGCAGTTTTATGTATAGTCAGGACAAGTGGCTAACCAGGGAAAGAGTAGGATCAAAACAACAATGAGTGTATGGAACCAATCGACATTGGTGATGTTTTAAATGAACAAATCTCATCTATATTCTTTCGGGAGAAGGACTTTGTTGTTGGAGAATTCAGAAAGAGGGACTGAAATTCTAGAACATGTCATCCTTAAAAGGGGGCTGCTATTGGAGGTTTTAGTGGGTTTAAAGGCAGATATACCTTTAGGGCCTGATGGGATGTAACCCAGGTTGCTATGGAATACAAAGGAAGAAATTGTTGGAGTCCTGATGTGTCTTGGTAATTCAGGTGCTTGACTAGATGTTTGTTCCATGTTGAAAGAGTACACGTTCCCACCGCCTTCTCAGGCAGTACCTTCCAGATTCCAAATACTTCTGGGTGAAAAATGTATTTTGTATTTCTATGCACATCCTTATCTCAATCCTCTGATGGCCTGGTCCAATTAGTGTAGATATAGCTGAGCAGGAGAGCAGAACACCCAGGATCTGAAGCAACACACCTACCTATATTCTCCAGGGGTTTTCCTGACCTGCTGAGTAAAGGGCCTGTCCCACTTAGGCGACTTTTTAGGCGAGTGCAGGAGACTCTGCGCTCACCACATGGTCACCACATGTTCATTGATGGTCTCAGGTGAGTCTCCTTCATGGTCGCGAGGAGTTCCCGCATTCTGGGAACTAGTCGTGGCCTCAAATTTTCTGCAACCAAAAATTGGTCACCATGGAGAAAATCCTGTAGTCATAGGTGCAGTTGTAGTGGGGTCGCCATGTAGTTATGGGTAGTCGAGATAGTTGTAGGTAGTTAATCGCCTTTGCTGACTGGTCATTTTCATTGGCTCATTGGGGAAATAAAACGTAAGCAGGAGGTTTCAGAACCAAGGATAACTGTATTTAACCGGTAATGTTAAATGTCCGCCGAACTTCACAGCTGTGTATCTCTAGCTTATTTAAAGTTGTCTCCACTCCTTCTCCCCCCTTTTAAAGGACTTACCGCACATTGTGCTAACCGTCTTAATTACATCGCCAACCTTCCTGTTCATCGCGGTGTGTGTCTGTATCACCTTAGCTTTGTACTGTGTGAATTTCAGACAGCGCTCCCCCGCTTGCCCTGGCCCTTGCCTTTGCGATGTGTGTGCGCGCGTGTGTTCCACTCCGACAGTCGCCGTTCCAGTTCCCGGTTTTTCAAGCGACTGTCCGCTGAAAAATCTCCTAAGTGGGACAGGCCCATGACGCCAGCACTTAGTGTTTTTTGTAAACCAGCTCTGCAGTTCCTTGCATCTACAGTGCAGATCGACACATTATGCAAGGACCGAGAATTAAACTTGGAACCCCTCCTAGTCCTTATAGTTCAGTCACACATTGAATGACAATAGACGATAGGTGCAGGAGCATACCATTTGGCCCATCGAGCCAGCACCGCCATTCAATGTGATCATGGCTGATCATCCCCAATCATTACCCCGTTCCTGCCTTCTCCCCATATCCCTTGACTCCGCTATTTTTGAGAGCCCTATCTAGCTCTCTCTTGAAAGCATCCAGAGAACCTGCCTCCACCGCCCTCGTAGGCAGAGAATTCCACAGACTCACCATTCTCTGTGAGAAAAAGTGTTTCCTCGTCTCCGTTCTAAATGGCTTACTCCTTATTCTTAAACTGTGGCCCCCTGGTTCTGGACTCCCCCAACATCGAGAACATGTTTCCTGCCTCTAGTGTGTCCAAGCCCTTAACAATCTATGTTATCTGAATTATTATCTTAACATCTGAATGACAAGGGTGGTTAGATTTCGGAGTTATAACTCAGGGAAATAGAATCTGGAGTAGGCCACAAAGTGACTCGAAACTGCGACATTTAATACCACCACGTCGGATCTGTGCATTTTTAGTTCCTCCTCTGAAGATCACCATGATCTGCAATCCCCCTAATCTTTCTCATGTTTATCTACATCCACTTCAGATGTTTCAATTGAGTCGCCACAATGTTCTGAGGCAGAGGCTGCAAAATCTTGGCATTTTATATACAATTTACAGCTTCCATTTCATTCACTATATTTTATCTGATAGAGCTACCCACCCTAATCCCACCTTCCAGCTGTGCTGCTGCAGGTAAGAATTTCATTGTTCTGTTTAGGAACATATGACAATAAAACACTCTTGACAGTCTTGGCTCACAGCTTTGTGGCTTGCACTATTTCAAATTAATGCTCAAATATTACGCTTCTCAACGATCATTCCATAAACTAGGGCATTGTCCAATTCACCTCTACCCCATTGCAGACATTGGACTTTATCTATGGAACTGGTGCACTACAATGTTGAGAACTATATTGTGCACTATATCTTTGCCATTGCTCTACCTATTGTGCTCTAGTTTGGTTTCAGTTTTATAGATATAGCATGGAAACAGGCCCTTTGGCCCACACAGTCGGTGCTGACCTTCGATCACCTGTACATTAGTTCTATGTCCTACATACTGGGAGCAATTAACCTGCAAACCTGTACCTCAGTGCACATGGCAATAATAAATCTAAACTACTTATTAAATGTAAATTACTGCCGCCCTTTTATGTACTGGATCCCAAGCCGTCACTAGACATAGGGGGAAAAAAATGTACTTGGGTCTTTTCCTTATGTCGCTAATAGCAAATATATTGGAAATGCAGTTCATTTTAGTTTGATATAAAATTAAAAAGGCGATCCTGTCGAAAAAATAGTTTGCCACCACTTACTAACGTACAATCATGGACAGAGAGCAAATGTGAGCTTTGTCAGGGACATCCGCGTCCCATGAACAAATAAATAAAAAGCTTTAAAATTAATCTGTTTCGTGAATTACATTCAACAAAATCTGGTTTCACAAAAAACATTCGGAATAAAATCTTCTGACTCCCAAAAGGACAACAGGTCATTAATTTAGAATTAAATTTTGCTCAAATGTCCTGGAAAACCTATAATCACTTCATTATAAAGAAATAAGCTTGACGGGAAAAAGTAAATGGAAAATGTAAGACATACACTAAAACAATTAATTGCAGAAGTCTGGAGAAGATGTGCGTAATATATTAAACAATACAGCCTGCATGGCATCTCTAACATGCCAAATTAATTTTCCGCTTTATATTTCAAATAGTAATGGGATTTACTCTCTGCGCCCAATGAGTCACAGAGAATGGAAACAATTGGGTTATGAGGTCAAAAGGTTTAATCCGGAAACTTACTTCTTTTTCTCATCCTCATTCAGATTTTTCCACATCTCTTCAAGTTTCATGCTAACATCTTGCAGATTAGCTCTTGGATTCTCTGCTAATAGTTTGGGTCGAGTTTCTTGCGTGAATAGGGCAGAAGCTGACAGAGACTTTTTGACAGTGCGATTGCTGATCAAGTCGTACAATGTGATCTGCCCAATTTTATGCTGCACCACATTAGAAGGATTTGTACTCTGACTGCTGCTTGGGTTATTATCGGTGGGATTGTGCTGGTTTGTTTCATTACAAGTTATCTGCTCTTGATCATCTTTGTCTTGGGGTACTAAAAGCTTCACGGGTGCAAATGTCTGCTCAGTAGAATCTTTCATCACACCCTTACTCCAGTCATCAGCAGTTAGTTCATTGGGATCCTTTGCAGCCAAGATCTGTTCATTTAATGGCACAGGTACTAAGGATGAATAACTAGCAATTTCACTTTTGCCATTTGATTGTCCCTTTGAAAGAATGTAGTCGTCAACTAATGCAAATGTCACGTCAACTTCCGGCACAAAAGTTGATTGCATGTTCTCAGAAGACAGAGGTTTCTCTCCGGACGTGGTCTCAACTATATTTCCATCAACACTCACCATTTTATCAACTGTGGCATTTGAAATATTGTTTGCAAAAGTGATGTTTTCAAGGCAAGTATTCACGGCATCAGCAACCAGAGAACTTTCTGTTGTTGTTAAGGTGCCATAGTTCTTTGTTTTGTTACTGCCAGCGAGCCCAGTTTGTGATAAACATTCAGGGGATGGGTCCTCAGGTTTAGGAAGTTGTCCATAAACTGAAATCAACACCTTCTCAATCATAGACAAGATGGTTTCCTGGTAGGTGAACAAACATAATGAGACTTTGTAGAGAGCAGCATTGAGGATAAATATAGATCTCATGAATATAGATTAGACTTTCAGTAGTCCCAAAAATTAGAACAAAAGCAACAACAGGTTCAAAAGTGCGGCACGGTGGCGTAGTGGTAGAGCCACTGCTTTACAGCGCCAGTGACTTGGGTTTGATCTCGATTATGGGTGCTGTTTGTACGGAGTTTGTATGTTCTCCCCGTGACCTGCGTGGGTTTTCCCGAGATCTTTGGTTTCCTCCCACACTCCAAAAACGTACAGGTGTGTAGATTAATTGGCTTGGTATGAATGTGAATTGTCCCTAGTGTGTGTAGGAAGGTGTTAGTGTGCAGGAATCGCTAGTTGGTGCGGACTCAGCGGGCCGAAGAGCCTGTTTCAGTGCTGTATCTCTAAACTACTCTAAACTAAAATGCAGAGAGATCTAGTTGGCCTGGATCGTAATTCTCAAAATCCTTTGCAAGTAGGAAAGGTTACTAAATGCATTCATACAAAAGTAGGGTGGTTTTGCTTCAGCTGTATAGGCTATTGGTGTGACCATAACTAGAGTAGTGTGTGCATTATTAGGCTTCACATTTAAGGCAGAATGTTTATGCTTTGGAAGCGGTTCGATGAAATGTTACTGAACCAATATCTGGGAAGCGTGGGTTGCCTTAGGAGGAGAGATTGGACAGGTCTGCATCTACTGGAGTTTAGAAGATTAAAAGTCAACTAGATTGAAACATATTGCATCCTGAATGGATGCTTCCTCTTGTGGCAGAACCTGGAACTATGGGCTCATTAGACATTTAAGAGATGAGGTGGAATTTTATTTTGGGAATTATTGATCTTTGGAAGTAACCACCACAATATGTGGTTAATGCAAAGTCACTGAATATTTTTAAGACAGGGATGAATAGATCCCTGATAAGCAATAGTGTGAAAGGTGGATGGGAAGAAGGTATTGAGGACCAAATGGATCAGCCATCTTCTTGCAAAGCTGAGGGCTTGAGAGGTCGGGCAGCTTACTCTTGCTCATAACTTTAAATGTTGGAAGATGGTTATATCTTTTCCAAATGTGAGTGGTTTCAGTTCAAAACTTATTCTCTGCAGCAAGTAAATCCGTCAGTCTTCCCACCAGTCAGTTCCCAACCAAATTGTCTGGGCCAATGGGAAACCACACACTGCTTGGATATGGTTTCCATGGCCAGCCAGAGGTCTGTTGAGGGAGTGTTCTTGCCATTGAGGGAGCTATTGAGGGAGAGCAGCGTAGTTTCACAAAGTTAATTCCCGGGATGGCGGGACTGTCATATGCAGATAGAATGGAACGGCTGGGCTTGTATACTCTGGAATTTAGAAGGCTGAGAGGGGATCTTATTGAAACATATAAAATTATTAAGGGTTTGGACACTCTGGAGGCAGGGACCATGTTCCTGATGTTGGGGGAGTCCGGAACCAGGGGCCACAGTTTAAGAATAAGGGAGTAAGCCATTTAGAACAGAGACGAGGAAACACTTTTTCATACAAAGAGTTGTGAGTGTGGAATTCTCTGCCTCAGAGGGCGGTTCTCTGGATACTTTCAAGATAGGGCTCTAAAAAGTTGGTGGAGTAAGGCGATGTGGGGGGGGGGGGGGGGAGGAAGGTACGGAACGGGGTACTGATGTTGGATGATCAGCTATGATCACATTGAATGGCGGTGCTGGCTCGAAGGGCTGAATGGCCTACTCCCGCACCTATTGTCTATTGACTACATTGCTGAATTAGAGGTTGCATCACCCTCCGTCCTACAAGGCAATGGAAGAACCTAATTATTTCAGACGGAAAGAAACCTCTGTTGCTCAGCAACATCAAGTTGTTTGCCAGACTTGTTCTTCCTCAGATTTGAGATGGACGTAGAGAGAGTGTAATCATTTGTGAGTCCTGGATACAGTCCAAAAAGTCCCTCAAATCCTTCACAGGTGAATCAAAGCTAAGGTTTGCTCTTCCATTATCTCTTTTCTTCTCTCTCTAGAACACATGCAAATTTCTCATCAGCAGCCACACTCATGCTCAATAACTCTGTGGTATATAATAACCATAGTTTAAGGCTAGGCACAAGGTTTTTGAGGAGTGATGGTGGTGGAAATGTGAAACTAAACCTGTGGTTCAAACTGAGCTGCAGCAAATGTGTGGTCCTTCAACTGGGTCTCTGGCACTATCTTATTAATAACCAGAAAACACATAGCCTACTTTATTGGGTTGTTACGCATAGGTACATATCTTCTGTACAATTTCCTTACAGGATCCCAATGTCCCATTTCTGCAAGTTGCAGAAAGATCAGCACAGGATAATGAGCAGAGCACAGGTCCACAGAGATAGCAAGGGATGTTGGTGACCACCTGAAAGTTGTGATTATTCTCAAATGCATGCACAATGCATGAAGAGCAGGCCAACCAGTAGGCCAATAACATGGGGTTTGGCAGTGACACAGCAGCTAGTGGAGGTGGATGGTGTCAGCTGCACTCTTTCCCATTTCTCAGTATCATGCCGACTAGACAAGGTCAGTGCGTTGTAATAGTGATGTGGGCAATAGGGTCATGTTCTTGGGAAGAGCAAAGTTCTAAAGTGCAATAAGTCAACTCGCAAAGTGACTCTGACCCTTGACTGACACTCGGTGTTATTCAGTAATGTACAAATATCCTTCCCATTCCTACACAGACCTTTCTGTCCTCGGTCTCCTCCATTGTCAGAGTGAGGCTAAACGCAAATTGGAGGAACAGCATCTCATATTTCGCTTGGGCAGCTTACAGCCCAGTGGTATGAATATTGATTTCTCTCACTTCAGGTAGCCCTGGTATCCCTCTCTCTCTATCCCTCCCCCACCATCACACTAGTTTCTCGTTTTCACCCCAATGGCCCGTTTCCTTTATCATCGTTATTTTTTTGCATATCTTTCATTCATTGTTCTTTATCTTTCTACATCATCGTTTATATCTCTCGTTTCCCTTACACCTAACCAGTCTGAAGAAGGGTCTCAACCCGAAACGTCACCCATTCCTTCTCTCCAGAGATGCTGCCTGTCCCGCTGAGTTACTTCAGCTTTTTGTGTCTATCTTATAATTCGAATTGCATGCCTGATTCCTGTGCTCCCTGCATCTACAAGACAAATTTGAATCAGATCCAGTCTGTAGCAGTCAGGTGAAACCATATGATGTCAACACATTTTACTACTGTCAACATTGTAGTCACCTAGAATTTTAATGCTGTGCAAATTACTATATTGTGTATTCTATTATTATAGGTTATGGATTGACATTGTTGAAAACTTGAACATGCCAATTGTGTTGCACTTCAATCATTATTTCAGCTATTTGTAACAGTCCAATGAGACATTTTTAAGTTGGCTTACCTTGTTACGAAACATTATTTGAGTTTTATCAGGTGTTAAATTGACATCTACCTCAGAGGCTGGAACCAAGATATTTAAGGAGAAAATTGGATAACGTGCATGCGATGAATCCTTCAGGCATTTGGCGCTGTAATACTGTCTGACTAACTGCAAAATTAAAGCAAACAGATAGTTTAAAATAAATTTTTGCTGGATAACCTGTGCAATAATAAAGTTGGACCAGAGTGCTAAAAACTTGATCTTTATTTTTTCAACGTTTAATATTTAGCAAAACAAGTTTACAAAACCTTGGCCTTTCACTAAAATGCTCCAACAAGTGGAACAAAGACCAGATGTTAAAATTAATCTAATGTTGTCATCCTTGTGAAAATGACGTTGGGTCAAGTCCTTTCCATGCAAATATACTTAATCCCTCAATGTAATGTAATGGCAGTGGCAAAACGTGGCAACACTTGTGTACAGCCGAGGTGAGGTCGGCTACACGATTTTACCAGGTGGTCTCAAAACAAAGCATTTCACTGCATTTAGGCACATGTGGCAATAAAGTATCATGGAATTATGTGAATTTCAGAATGTTGGATTCTCAGTTTTAAGATCCAGTCTGCATCTCAAACAAACACTAAATAAACATCATATAATCTGTTTATTGAACCGTTACTGCACCTAAAAGATGAAGACAAATTAATTCACTGTAAAAGTAAAGGAGGTGAATGATGAAACGTTTAGGAATTGGTTTTGCATTTGTGCCCGGAATGTCACCCTGTAGCTTTAAATAATTAGACATATCTTTTGAAATAAAAAGGATCAAATAATAGATATGTGATTCACATACAACTAAATATTGACCAACCTATCACTGTCTAGGTAGAAAATGAAAGATTACTTATTAAAATAGCAGTGCAACTCTGATAACCCCCCCCCCCCCCATATCTAATCAATCAATTTACCCTCACATCTGTGTTTGATTATAGCATTTCATGGGTATTTTAATCTTTTTCAGCAATAAGATACCAAAAAAACTGATTAGATTTTACTGGAACTACATAATATCTACAATATCTGTTGCAAAAATAATAGGCAACTTCATACTTTACTGAGTTCATGTTTTCTAATTCACAAACATTTGGGATTAGTCTTCAGGATAAATACAGCAACTGCAGCCGATTAATTTCAAACTTGGGACTGTTCAACTTCCAACAAAATCTAAAACACCATCTGTAACATGCCCATGTCTTTATGATTTAATTATGCATAAAAATACATCAAGTTTTGGTTTAAGATTCTGAAAAAAACCCGCTGGTAACATCCACATGGTCACTGCTGAAGTGAAGTTTACATGAGAAATACAATTCCACTAAGAATAGCAAGAAGATTCAATCTACACTTTAGCTCCGTAAGTCGACATGCAAATAATTAAAATGACCATGATCTGATGCCACGATTTGCTTTATACATCGCTGATAATGTTGCAGCACAAACTATACAATATTATTGAACTGCATTATATTAAGATAATAAATATTCTTCAAGTGCATTTATTACATACTAAAACAATTAGGTAAAGCAAAGTTGTTCATCTACCTTTAAGATTTCCTTGTGATGGACAGGTCTGGAGTTTACAGAGATAAAACTTCTGTCAGGGTTGGTGAGGCTCATTGAAGCGGGATTAGAACCCGGCTTGGGAAGAAAACCACTGAGGAACATCTATGAGTAGAAGAAAGCACACACATATTTAATAAATGCACTGTTATCACAACATAATCCTTTAGAGCAGAAACTCATTTTATAATAACTGTCCACCAAGAGCTGTCTGAATCCCATGTCCTACAATAGAGACTTCCCCTTCATTTGGGGAAAGCAAACAAAAACACATCCAATAGGGACCAATTATCTAAGGTAGACAATGGAGAGAAGGAATGGGTGACATTGAGCCTTCTTCAGTCTGATGTCAGGGGAGTGGGTGGTACATAGATAAGGAAGTGTATAGATAAGGAAGTGCAAGTTGCAAAAACAGGACCAAGTGAATGGAGGTCAAGGAAAATGTAGAATAGATCATTGGAAGGTAACAACGAAGCAAACAGAGATAAAATGTAGACGGAGACAGTAGGACGAGTTGGAGAACTGGGAAGGGGGAGAGGATGGAGAGAGAAGGAAAGCAAGGGCTACTTGAAGTTAGAGAAGTCAATGTTCATACCACTGGGGTGCACCAATTATCTAATTCCCTCTGAGGAATATAACCTGCCTAGCAAGTTCAGAATGGCAAGGTGGAAAAACTGCATCTTCTTTATATGTAAAAAATGTGCATAATGCCAAAAAAGGAGCAAAGTCAAAATATTGCATTAACCTAATATCCTGACACGCATGTGCCTTATGTATTTGCAAACAGTTAAGTGTCATTTTACAGAATTATGAGCTAGATAATGACTGCATTTTTATGTATCAGCAGTACAATTTTAAATTCCCATAAAGATACCACTGATCAATATCGACCACAACATTTTCTCTTATATTGTTTTGCTCACGATAGCATTATTTGAGAATTTTCCAAATTGAGCAAATCAGTATCTGTCTACATTGGTCGTAATTGCCACATTTTTCTACCATGTGCTTGAATGCTGGAATGTATGCAAGGCAAAGGGTAAAGGCAAAAAAAATATTTACTGAGTAAACACGAAGGTCAGAATGAAAACATCTGTCAGAAGTGATAAATTAGATTTTATGAACCAATGGCTTACATTGTGGCCGATACATTCATCGTGAAAGATTTTTTTAAATAACAGCTGGACTGTCATTTTTTTTGGCCTGCACAAAAGATTTTCAATTCAAATTGACCTTCCCCTCTGCTCTTCATCTTCCCCTCTGAGAACTACCCTGCCTTTACACATTGTTTTTACAACTGAAAGGTAAACAATGTGTCACTTAAATTTTGTTTAACAGGTTGCTGTAACCATGACATTCCCATTAAATTTAAATACAGCAAATTAGATTGTTATTAAAGTTGCTCTATATTTAATTTAATAAATTACAAGCTAAAGCTAGTGGCTAACATTAATGTCCAACTCTGGGCAAAAATAAATTGGCGAGCCTAAATAACCACTGCACACGGTACAAACTAGCTTGGACACCTGGGCAAGTGAATCCTTTTTCGAGGCCAGAGAGAGCAAGTGGCAATTTATAGAATTGGTTTGAGTTGCTGGACTGGCCAAGTACAGATCAAGCATAAACAAATCACAAAGCAATACTAGCTAATAGGTATTAACATTGAAATCTGTTTCCCAACAAATTCAATTGAATATATAAAATCACACATAAAACAATTGTCAAGATAGTCTTTAAAAAGTTTGAAATATATGATTTTTTAATTTAGTTATAAGAAGCAAGAGTATGAGCATATTAACACAACAACCAGGTTGATGGTCAATGCGAAGTGTTTTAGGTGGCTACCCTGCAGACAGCTGTGAATATTAACACCTATATCTACTTCTCTCCAATCATCTCTCATGCCCACTACAAGCTCATCTTGCCAATGAGGATAGACACAAAATGCTGGGGTAACTCAGTGGGTCACGCAGCATCTCTGGACAAAAGGAACAGGTGACGTTTCAGGTCGAGACCCTTCTTCAGACTGAGTCAGCGGGGACAGGCCATCTATTACCACTGAGGTGCTGACTATTCAGTTTTCTTTCCTAGCACCCAGACAAGTTGCTAGTGCAAATGGTTCTGCCCATCTCTTTTCAAATCTGCTGTAATCAACCAACAAGTGGTTACTTACCTACCACACCCCCTCTCCCCATCAAATGGTCTTGCTGCAGCAAGACCATCAACCTTCATCCCTCACTTGATATATTGTAGTCTTTTGTGTTCCACTGATCATGACTGTGTGGCAGCAGATACCCAGCAATATCTGAGCCGCTGCATAGCGACATCCTGGATTTCAATTCTACTTTATTGTCATTGTACCTAGTACAATGAAATGCTATGTTTTGCATACAACCCAGTAAAATCATACAGCAGACCTCGCCTAGCGGTATACAAGAGTCACCACATGTCTGGTGCCGACAAAGTAACAAAAATTCTGCGACCATTCCTGTCTTCTGCCTGCCTGCATGGATGGATGTTGCTTGATGAGATTTAAATGAGGACACACGAGACTGCAGATGCTGGAATATTGAGCTAAAACCAAAATGCTGGAGGAAGTCAGCGGGTCATGCTGCCCGACCCGTCAAATTCCTCCAGCATTTTGAGATTTGCACAAGTCCAATTGTTAACATCAGCCTCTCATCTTGCTACAGCAGGTAGGAAAGAGAGAGAGAGAGTGTGTGTGTGTGTGTGTGTGTGTGTGTGTGTGTGTGTGTGTGTGTGTGTGTGTGTGTGTGTGTGTGTGTGTGTGTGTGTGTGTGTGTGTGTGTGTGTGTGTGTGTGTGTGTGTGTGTGTGTGTGTGTGTGTGTGTGTGTGTGTGTGTGTGTGTGTGTGTTTTAATGACTGTTGGCAGATCAATTTCCCTCCTGGGATAAATAAAGTTCTATCGTATCGTATGTCTTCAGCACAGAAACCTACTGCCAGACAATTGCAGGTCTTTAATTATTATTTTAATACATTTTTGAAAAGTTACACAATATTACCCAAAAAAAGCTGTTTTTGATATGCATTTAATTGTCGATGGATGGGTATTTATTTGTCATGTGCACATTTTGTAGCAATTTCAGTGCAGTTGGCATAACCATTTTTCCTATTACCCTATATTAATTGTGCAATCCTTGTTATTTTGTTTAACTTATTCTTTTACAGGATCTGGATATCAACATCATTGCCAACATTTATTCCCCATCCATAACTGCCCCTGAATGGGACCAAGTCTAGAGTAATGCATAGGCTATCAGGTAAAAGAGGCAGATTTCTCTCTCACTCTCTTTCTCTGAAAATTTGTGAATAACATGGATTTTTTTTTAAAAACCACAGTCTGGTAGTTTCATAGTTACTGTTACTGAGCTTTAACTTGAGATTTATGTCATTATTATCGTAGGACTTAAACATCTCTGGACCAATGGCATAGAATTCTGTGCACAACTACTGGACTACTGTACCATATGTTAGACGAGTATTCTGCTACCATGTAACACTCCATGTTTTCAAATCGCCTTTAAAGAACCACATAAATTCTCGATTAAAAAAAAAACACTGCTAGAAAGAAATTTACTGAGAATGTGCTCTCCACTTTTAAAGCAAAGAAAAATGCCAGCAGTGTTGAGTTTTGCTGAAAGAATCCTAGGGGACAAATTGTATAAATTGACAGTACTGCAGGTTAGAGAGCAGTGTCAAAGGTTTCCCAGTAGGGGTAGGACTTCTTTTAAAAAACAAAATTCCAACTTAAAACTATTGGAAGCCAAGTTTCATATTTATGCTGACTCAATCAATTAAGAGAATCCGAAACAACGTCTGAATCAATTGTTGAAGATTGACCAAATCAGCATTATAACGATGACAATGATTGTATTGATTTAAATTATATTTATACCAAGAAAATGCTTCTAACAATATCAATTGGAATGAAATCGGGCTTTATACTCAACGGATAATTGCATATTTAAGTGGAATGTAGTGCAAATAAATTCAAGGATTACCTAACCACTTAGAAATAGGAAATAGAAATGATTTTTCCACAATTCATTATCTTACAAAACCCTTATTAAAAAAAAAAACATGCCATTAGTAATTGAAAATTAATTAGCTTACACTTGTCACTGTTAATTATTTTTGGAAATAATTGCCAAATTAAAAAATAAATGACAGGCTTCAGTGTTTCCATAGTTATTTTTGCAATTAGTGAAGGTCCCATGTTATAGTCAGAACACATTTGTCAGTTCCTAATAACTTATTTTCTAAGCTGCTAAGGAACAGTTAGACTGCTGTGTAGGGATATGCACTTTGGCAGCTTAAGAGCAGAATTTCTGGTGGGTGAGGTGGTTGAAGTTGTAGGCTTGTGAACAATGTTGTTCTTCGAAAAAAGCCATCATGAACAGCCACCACACAACCTACCTCACCAAATAGAAGCAGGTTCCAGCTTTGACCAGCAGCGATCAACCACTTATTGCTCCTGGCACATAAGCCTGCTAGCAGATCTTTAATTCTGGGCAACTTAGTCATTGGGAGTCCAAGCATCATAGCATCTGGGACATATGTAAACAGCCCAAGCAACAGCACATATTTCCAATCAGTCTGACTGAAGAAAGCTTACTGAAGCACAAAGTCTCAAGCACAATATCCGTGGAATTCTCTGTCACAGAAGGCAGCAGATGCCAATTCATTGAATGTTTTCAAGAGAGTTAGATTTAGCTTTTAGGGCTAAAGAAATCAAGGGGTATGGTGAAAAAGCAGAAACGGGGTACTTATTTTAGATGATCAGCCATGATCATATTGAATGGCGGTGCAGGCTCGAAGGGCCGAATGGCCTACTCCTGCACCTAATTTCTATGTTTCTATGTTAAGTGGGTATGACAGTAGCAGATGGAGTGCAATGTGGCAAAAATGTGAGGATGTGCATTTCAGTCAGAAGAATTAGAAGAGTGGGATTTTTAAACAGTGGGAATTTTGGAGCTCTGAGGAACACCAAGATCGCACATGCAGATACAGCAAACAATCAGGAAGACAAATATGGATAGATGGTGGGAATACAAAAGTAAGCCAGTGTTGGGTTGTATGGGTTTTGATGAACTTAAACTGAGAAAATGATAAAAGAAGAATGAGAAGTATTGAGGAAGTAGGTGCTGAGAAACGGTTCCCTCTGGACAGAAAACCCAAATAAATGGGTATAGTGTCAGGATCAGGGATGGACTATGTAGGAACGTGAGAGGAAATATCTTTATGCAGAGAGCTGTGAATCTTTGAGACTTTATCTCAGAAGACTGCGGATGTTCAATTATTAAGCACATTTTTGTAAAGGATTGACAGATTTATGGACAACAATCGAATCAAGAGATGTGTAGACAAGGCAAGGATGCCCACTTGAGACACATGATCAGCTATGATCCTATTGAATGACAGAGCACCCCAGATCCTCCAGTTCTCATGCTAGAATGATGAGATAAAAGACAACACAAGCTATTTTATTTCATGTTTACAAAATTTATAATCTGAAAGAATAAGACTCCATTGGATGTAAAATTGAAATTTTAGTGCCAAAGAAGCCAAATTTTCCAGCATATTTAATGTATATCTTGTTGTCTCATGGGTGGGTACTGGTACTCTCTGCATACACCACTGTATTTGAATGGTAGATCATTTTGGGCAAAGATCCTACCTAGCAAAACATGAAGTTCAGGGAGATATGAAGAGCAGTTTCCTCTTTTCCCCTAACCTCAGGAAAAACCCTGTGGCATTTAATTAAATGGAAGCTCACAACATTGTAATAGGGTTGTGAAATCTTGGTCATAAGGTCATATGGTATAGAAACATAGAAAATAGGTGCAGGAGTAGGCCATTCGGCCCTTCGAGCCTGCACCACCATTCAATATAATCATGGCTGATCATCCAACTCCTGTTCCTGCCTTCTCTCCATACCCCCTGATCCCTTTAGCCACAAGGGCCACATCTAACTCCCTCTTAAATATAGCCAATGAACTGGCCTCAACTACCTTCTGTGGCAGAGAATTCCAGAGATTCACCACTCTCTTGGTGAAAAATGTTTTTCTCATCTCGGTCCTAAAAGATTTTTCTGTTATCCTTAAACTGTGACCTCTTGTTCTGAACTTCCCCAACATCAGGAACAATCTTCCTGCATCTAGCCTGTCCAACCACATAAGAACTTTTTAAGTTTCTATAAGATTCCCCCCTCAATCTTCTAAATTCTAGCGAGTACAAGCCGAGTCTATCCAGTCTTTCTTCATATGAAAGTCCTGACATCCCAGGAATCAGTCTGGTGAACCTTCTCTGTACTCGCTCTGTGGCAAGAATGTCTTTCCTCGAGATTTGGATACCAAAACTGTACGCAATACTCCAGGTGTGGTCTCACCAAGACCCTGTACAACTGCAGTAGAACCTCCCTGCTCCTATACTCAAATCCTTTTGCTATGAATGCTAACATACCATTCGCTTTCTTCACTGCCTGCTGCACCTGCATGCCTACTTTCAATGACTAGTGTACCATGACACCCAGGTCTCGTTGCATCTCCCCTTTTCCTAATCGGCCACCATTCAGATAATAGTCTACTTCCCTGTTTTTACCACCAAAGTGGATAACCTCACATTTATCCACATTATACTGCATCTGCCATGCATTTGCCCACTCACCCAGCCTATCCAAGTCACCTTGCAGCCTCCTAGCATCCTCCTCACAGCTAACACTGCCCCCCAGCTTCGTGTCATCCGCAAACTTGGAGATGTTGCATTCATTTCCCTCGTCCAAATCATTAATATATATTGTAAATAGCTGGGGTCCCAGCACTGAGCCTAGCGGTACCCCACTAGTCACTGCCTGCCATTCTGAAAATAACCGGCTTCTATTTCTGATTAGTACAGAAAAATGGTTCCTATTTTCCGTTCTTATGCTGGCAAGATACTCAATATTTTCATTTAATTCAGGAACATACATTTGAAGGCTTTTGCATTAAGAGCAAGATGGTAACAGAAGAGTAATTGAATGCTTGAGAAATGTGATTTGGTTTCGCAATTTATGTTTGGATCTCTACTTTGCTAGCGAGTAGTAGCAATATTTCAACATGGACATAAAAAGGGATAAATGTCAAAATCTGTTAAAGACATCAAATTAATGGCATGAAAAACTGGCAGAAAGTAGTAGGAAAATACAGGCACAACTAGCAAATGGAATTAATAAATGTGGAATAACTGGGAAAAGAATGAACAAATATGTGACTTGAAGACAAAATCTAGCAGTTATAGCCACAAATCTCCATAGACTGGAAATGGAAAAAAACATTTTACAAGGCAAATATGTGTGTGTTGATTGATTGATATAAATGAAGAGATATGGATATAAATAAGGAAGTACCGATAAATCTATTAGATTAGATTAGAGAACAAATCTAACTAAACGATAATTTAACTGAATGATTGAAAGTATATTGGATCCATACAAAATGACAAATAGATTTAGTAACAGATCAAGGGTGAAGGGATAGTTATAAAGAGAGGCTTCAAAAACTAAGATTTTATTCATTAAATAAATGAATTTACTTACAATATATATTAACGATGTAGACAAATTAATTAAATGTAACATCTCCAAGTTTGCGGATGACACAAAGCCGGGTGGCAGTGTGAGCTGCGATGAGGATGCTATGAGACTGCAGGGTGACTTGGATAGGTTAGGTGAGTGGGCAGATACAGTATAATGAGGATAAATATGAGGTTATCCACTTTGGTGGCAAGAACAAGAAGGCAGATTATTATCTGAATGGTGTCAGATTAGGAAAAGGGGAGGTGCAACGAGACTTGTGTGTACTCGTACATCAGTCACTGAAAGTAAGTATGCAGGTACAGCAGGCAGTGAAGAAAGCAAATGGCATGTTGGCCTTCATAGCAAGAGGATTTGAGCATGAGCAAGGAGGTCCTACTGCAGTTGTGCAGGGCCCTGATGAGACCGCACATAGAAACATAGAAATTAGGTGCAGGAGTAGGCCATTCGGCCCTTCGAGCCTGCACCGCCATTCAATATGATCATGGCTGATCATCCAACTCAGTATCCCGTACCTGCCTTCTCTCCATACCCCCTGATCCCCTTAGCCACAAGGGCCACATCTAACTCCCTCTTAAATATAGCCAATGAACTGGCCTCAACTACCCTCTGTGGCAGAGAATTCCAGAGATTCACCACTCTCTGTGTGAAAAAAGTTCTTCTCATCTCGGTTTTAAAGGATTTCCCCTTTATCCTTAAGCTGTGACCCCTTGTCCTGGACTTCCCTAACATCGGGAACAATCTTCCTGCATCTAGCCTGTCCAACCCCTTAACAATTTTGTAAGTTTCTATAAGATCCCCTCTCAATCTTCTAAATTCTAGAGAGTATAAACCAAGTCTATCCAGTCTTTCTTCATAAGACAGTCCTGACATCCCAGGAATCAGTCTGGTGAACCGTCTCTGCACTCCCTCTATGGCAATAATGTCCTTCCTCAGATTTGGAGACCAAAACTGTACGCAATACTCCAGGTGTGGTCTCACCAAGACCCTGTACAACTGCAGTAGAACCTCTCTGCTCCTATACTCAAATCCTTTTGCAATGAAAGCTAACATACCATTCGCTTTCTTTACTGCCTGCTGCACCTGCATGCTTACCTTCAATGACTGGTGTACCATGACACCCAGGTCTCGCTGCATCTCCCCCTTTCCCAATCGGCCACCATTTAGATAATAGTCTGCTTTCCTGTTTTTGCCACCAAAATGGATAACCTCACATTTATCCACATTATACTGCATCTGCCAAACATTTGCCCACTCACCCAGCCTATCCAAGTCACCCTGCAGTCTCCTAGCATCCTCCTCACAGCTAACACTGCCCCCCAGCTTAGTGTCATCCGCAAACTTGGAGATATTGCCTTCAATTCCCTCATCCAGATCATTAATATATATTGTAAATAGCTGGGGTCCCAGTACTGAGCCTTGGGGTACCCCACTAGTCACTGCCTGCCATTGTGAAAAGGACCCGTTTACTCTATTGTCAGCAGTTTTGGTCTCTTAATTTGAGGAAGGACATTGTTGCCATTGAGGGTGTGCAACATAGGTTCACCAGGTTAATTCCCGGAATGGCGGGACTGACATATGATAGAATGGATCGATTGGGCTTATATTCACTGGAATTTAGAATGAGAGAGGATCTTATAGAAACATATACAATTCTTAAGGGATTGGACAGGCTAGATGCAGGAAAAATGTTCCCGATGTTGGGGGAATCCAGAAAAGGGGTCACAGTTTAAGAATAAGGGGTAGGTCATTTATGACTGAGATGAGGAAAAACTTTTTCACCCAGAGTTGTGAATTCCCTGTCACAGAAGGCAGTGGAGGCCAATTCACTGGATGAATTTAAAAGAGAGTTAGATAGAGCTCTAGAGGCTAGCGGAATCAAGGGATATGGGGAGAAGGCAGGCACAGGTTACTGATTGTGGATGATCAGACATGATCACAATGAATGGCGTTGCTGGCTCGAAGGGCCAAATGGCCTCCTCCTGCACCTATTTTCTATGCTTTCTATGTTTTTGATGAATGGCAGTGCTGGCTCTAGAGGCCGAATGACCTACTCCTGCACCTATATCTATGTTTATATGTTTCTATGTTAAGACTTCTTGGTGGTGGAAGCAGGTAGGAGGGGGAAGAAAAGTGTTGGAGGAACTGGATAAATTTGTGGAGGGAATGGACAGATGATGTTTCATTAGTTGATAAGCTTTAGGAACAGAATTAGGCCATTCGGCCCATCAGGTCTACTCTGCCATTCAAACATGGCTGATCTATCTTTCCCTCTCACTCATTTTTCCTGCCTTCTCTCCATAACCTTTGACACCCTTATTAATCTGTCAATCGCCACTTTAAAAATATCCATTGACTTGGCCACCACAGCAGTCTGTGGAAATGAATTCCACAGATTCACCACCCTCTGACTCAATGAAATTCCTCCTCAGCTCGTCTCCAAAGGTACGGCCTTTAATTCTGAGGCTGTGGCCTCTCGTCTTAAGACTCTCATCATATGATAAGCGTTTGACAGCACTGGGCCTGTACTCGCTGGAGTATAGAAGGTTGAGGGGGGACCTCATTGAAACTTACAGAATAATGAAAGGCATAGAGTGGATGTGGAAAGGATGTTTCCACTGGTGGGAGAGTCTAGGATCAGAGGTCATAGCCTCAGAATTAAAGGGCGCTTTTTTAGAAAGGAGGTGAGGAGGAACTTCTTTAGTCAGAGGGTAGTTAATCTGTGGAACTCATTGCCACAGTGGCCTGTGGAGGCCAAGTCAGTGGATATGTTTATGGCCGAGATAAACAAATTCTTGATTAGAATGGAGACAGAGATTAGCCATGATTGAATGGTGGCGTAGACTCGATGAGCCAAAGGACCTAATTCTACTCCTATGAACTCTCCTACTAGTGGAAACCTCTAAACATCCACCATATCAAGGCATTTCACTATTTGGTATGTTTCAATGAGATTATCCTCATCCTTCTAAACTCCAAAAGTACAGGCCAAGTGCCATCAAACGTGCATCCTAAGTTAACCCAATCATCCACAGAATCAATCTCGTAAATCTCCTCTGGACCCTCTCCACTGCCAACACATCCCTCCTGAGATATGGGGCCCAAAAATGTTCACAATACTACAAATGCAGTCTGACCAGTGCCTTATAAAGCCTCAGCATTACATCCCTGTTTTTATATTCTAGTCCTATCGAAATAAATGCTAACATTGTATTTGCATTCCTTAAACTACTGATTCAACATGCAAATTAATCTTTTGGGAATCCTGCACCAGCACTCTAGTCCCTTTGCACCACTGATTTCTGAATCCTCTCCCCATTTAGAAAATATTATGTCTTTACTCCTACTCCCAAATTGCCAATTCCTATATGATTGCATACTTTGCTATGCTATATTCCATCTGACACTTTGTTTCCCACTCTCCCAACCTGTTTAAGTCTTTTTTGCAGAATCCCTGCTTAATCTACACTGTCTACCCTCTGCCTATTTTTGTATCATCCACAAACATGGCCACAGAGCCTTCAATTCTCACATCAAAATCATTGATATACGATGTGAATAGCGGCCCCAACACTGACCACTATGTAAAACATCACTAGTCACTGGCAGCCAAACTGAAAAAGCCCCCTTTATTCCCGCTCTATGACTTCTGACATTCAACCATCTTTCTGACCATGCTTGTATCTTCCATGGGCATATACCATGGCAAAACCATGGACTCTCATCTTCTGTAGCAGTCTCACGTGCTGCACCTTATCAAAGGCCTTATGAAAATCCAGGTAAACAACATCCACCCACTCTGCTTTGACTATCCTGCGGTTTACTTTTTCAGTCCTTCGTCACTGATGGATCCAAATCCTACAACTCCTTATCCAATAGCACCAGGATTCAAGTGTTGGCTCATTCCCAAGGGGCGGTTAAAATGAGTAATAAATGCTGACCTTCCTGGTGATGCCCTGCTGAAAACCGGATTTCCTCTGTATTCAAATTAATGCAGTACCGAGGAAAGTAATTATTTTTGTGTTTTTATTCCTTTAAGGCTTTCTTTTGCTGTTTATCCTCCCTTGGGTGGTATAATCAGTGTGAATACCATTTGGTAACCTCCCCCATCTGCACTGGCCTCTCACTTCTACTCTTACCCTTAACCCAAACCCAATAAACCGTTCTCCCCACCATTTCTTGTTTCAAATTGATTCAACTTTATTGTCATTGCACAAATACGAGTACAGGTACAACAAAATACAGTTTAGCATCTGGTCAGAGTGCAAGATAATAGAAATAAAAATACTGGTTAGACAATATGTGCAATGTGGATGAATTAAACTGGTACATAGGCAAATAAATGTATACAGATGGGAGAGTATAAAAGATAGCTAGTGTCGGGACTGTGAGTTCAGCAGTGTAATGGTGTTATTGAAAAAGCTGTTCCTCAGCCTGCTTGTGCGAGACCCGAGTCTCCTGTACCTATTCAAAAGAAGCATAAAATATATTTTATGAAGAAGGGTTTCAGCCCGAAACATTGCATATCTCCTTCGCTCCATAGATGCTGCTGCACCCGCTGAGTTTCTCCAGCATTTTTGTGTACCATAAAATATATTAATTTTGTTCACAGTATTGTCAAGTCAATGGACAATGAATGAGTTCCACAATCTCAAATATACTGGTAGATTCAAGATCAAGCTATTACAAGGAAATAGCATTGGTATTTCAATGTAGGGATAAGGTAGGCAAAGGTAGGTATGAAATGGGAATGCCTACATTTAATGCATAACAGCTGCTAGTACAGATGATAGATAACCTTTGGACCCTAACCTGAATCTATTTTTAAAAGTACCAATTTGTATGTTCAATATTGACTCTCTACACGACTAGTTTTACTTTCTATAGCTGTTAGGTTTGTTTAATTTTTTGCATACATACTGGAAATATATTAACAGAATGATTTGTTGATTCCACACATAACAATAATTTGTTCAGTAATTCTGAGAATGTGTCTTAAATTGTGTTCTGATGGGGATTGCAAGATCCTAATGTTATTTCTTAAGTTCGTGATAAATATAAGAATATTATATTTCCCCAAACTAAAAAAAACTTAAATAGTTTCAGGTTCTCGGATGTTCAAAGATGTAAGGGGCAAACGAGCAAAGCACTAACATTTTAATATGTTTTAAAATTTGCAGTAAATATTTTCCATTTTTCTTAAATAAAATCAAAATGTTTAAAGAAATGTTATCTTACTTATTCACTAACATTTTAAAATAATTAATATAATAAGCAAAGTGTGAAGTTGTTGATAAGAAAAACTAATTGCATCAAATTGCTGAGCGTTGATTTTTCCTCCCCCCACTCCCCAGCATAATCACTGTAACCTTATACTAACCTCAGGTTCCTGTTCACGATGCTGGATAGGTACCATGCTGACCATCACAGCAGTTCCCAGAACTGTTAACAGGGCCATTTTGTGACCCGACACCTTGGCTTTTTGCCATACAACTGCCTGAAATATAATGGCAGAGAGTCAAATTCTATCACTAAATTTAGGTCTGTTTAGGTCAAGTCGTATGCAGTTTCATATAATTGAGGACTCCACAAAGGCCTTCTGTACTCAACAGAAGTGTTCATTTCACCATACAGAACAAATATTACCACCTTTACACACCCAGGTAGTTTAACTCAACAATGTCGATGGCCGTGGTTGAGAAGAACTTCTGCGCAATCCTGAAGGTAAGACTTCAGCAGCAGCAGCAGCACCCTCTGTACTTGCTGACCTACACTCGATCCCAGTTCTGCAAAGCCTCAATTTTAAAACTGTTTTCAAATTCTCTCATGGTTTCACCCCTCCCTCACCTTGTGACTTCTTCCAGCCCTACCACCATCTGAGATTCCCATATTCTTGATGTAAATTGATCCATAGCCACTGGCTTTGGCTCAATTGTCTGGGCCACAGTCTCTGGAGTGCCCCCCCCAAAATCACTCTACCACTCACTCCTTCGTCACTCTTCCCAACTAATCTCTTTGCTGAATTTTTTGATCGTTTGTCCAAATATCAACTTATGCAGAACTAGCCAATATTTTATTTACTAAGGCTCTCATTTAGCAGCTTGGAATATTTTACTGTGCAAAATGTTCTATATATAATCCAGTAAAAGTGCAAAAATGGCTGTCCTGATAGTTTGTCACCTGGCCCCTAGTTTCCACATTGTCCTTCCATTCACTGGCTTCCTGGGTGTCACACTGCCCTTCCATTCACAGC
Organism: Leucoraja erinaceus; assembly: GCF_028641065.1. NCBI lineage: Eukaryota > Metazoa > Chordata > Chondrichthyes > Rajiformes > Rajidae > Leucoraja > Leucoraja erinaceus. The sequence continues at coordinate 9,650,337 of NC_073383.1, read as the reverse complement.
AGCCCCCACTGCACATGTCTTCGACGGGCACCAATTCCCACATTGCTCTTCCACTAATTGCAGCCCCTGTTCGCAACTGCCCTTCCACTCACTGCACCTACTCACTGAGGCCCTGGATTCTACACCATCCCTCCACTCACTGGGGCCCTCGTTCTCACACTGCGCTCACTGAGGACTGTTCCCACTGCGCATCTGCTAGAGTTTGCACATCGTCCTTCCACTAATTGCAGTCCTGGTTCCCCAATTGTCCTTCCATTCACTGGGACCCTAGTTCGCACGATGCCCATAGAAACATAGACAAATAGGTGCAGGAGTAGGCCATTTGGCCCTTCGAGCCGGCACTGCCATTCAATATGATCATGGCTGATCATATTGAAACCGTTCCTGCTTTGTCCCCATATCCGTTAGCTCTAAGAGCCATATCTAACTCATCTTCTAGTGGAACTAATTTCCACATAGCCCTTCCACTCAGTGGGGCTTTGTTCCTGCACTCTAACTCATATGGTTTGGTTTTTCATAGTCCCTTCGAACCTATAGGATTGATTTGAAACTTTCTTAGTCAATGTAAAATCGTAAAAATAATCTGGATTAAAATGTAGACAAAAGTGCTGGAAAAATTCAGTGGGTGCAGCAGCATCTATGGAGCGAAGGAAATAGGCAACATTTCAGGCCGAAACCCTTCTTCAGACTCATTCATTCATTCAGTCTGAAGAAGGGTTTCGGCTCGAAATGTTGCCCGTTTCCTTCGCTCCATAGATGCTGCTGTACCCGCTGAGTTTCGCCAGCACTTTTGTCTACCTTCGATTTTCCAGCATCTGCAGTTCCTTCTTAAACACTGGATTCAAATGTGTTGGATTATTAATTCATTGACGTCAGTAAATCTGCTAGTGCCGTTTTAGTAAATTCTGGATATTAGTAATATTAAATTATTGCACCACATGACCAAGAGAACTGGGAGACAATGGTAAAGATATTACTCTTCATTCAGTATATATTTAAACTGGTCTTGCATATATCGTTTCTTATCCAATATAATGCAGGCATCTGATATATTTATTGAATCATTAGGCTTTAGGAAATAAAAATAGCACAACTATAAACACAACTCAAATCATTTGAACATATGTTAAAATGGATCATTGGTTTCTTCAGATTTTGAAGTTAAAACATTTCTTGCTTTACTACTGATTACAACAATAAGCAAGTAACGGCATCATGACAAGTGAAATTCCTGTTCTAAAAGGAATAATGTCATTCATACAGTGGGATTTTCAAGCCACTCAGGATCACGTGATATTCATTCCGTGAACGTGTCTCTACTGAGGAAAACATAACCGGAAAGCACAAGTAAATAGCTCTGATACATGCATGACATGAAACTATGTTCTAGTGTCCAATACATCAGCGTTAGGTTACCAGCGCAATGTGGAATCGGAATTACAGTGTAAACTGCTAATTCCATGTACTTTTGCAAAGTGTTATGTTGTCCTTTTCATTCCTCATTCCTTCTAAAATGTTTGCAAACATATAAATATAGCTGACCCATCTGATTGTGCCAATTACAGTACATTTAATCAAAAATAAACTCTGGAACAACATAGTACATGGTAGAACCACTTAACCCTGGAATGCACCAAAATAAATATGTAGGCATGCTGAAATGCTGTTTCACTGTACAACCTGTTCCTAATGTAAAGTGGGCTTCTCAATTGAACCTTCCAATCTCATTGCTGGCTTTTACTTGAGTTGGACATTTCAGCCTCCGCAGAATTCAGAATAAAAGACTGTGCACATACACATACACAAAGCACAGCAAAGGAAATCATTTTGTTCAAAGATTAATCGGTGGAACTTAATGGATTTAGTTTGACAACCATCCAAATATTAATGCGCAACTTTGAAACCTGATCATCAAAACACATGACATAAAATCTGCCTGGAGTTACTGAATGACAGTTTTGGTATAAAATAAAGAATTGTAATTAAAGTTATTTATAAGAATATTCTCCCTTTAATCTCTTATGATCATTCCACAAAAAATGTTAGTGTTAAAACACTTGGCAATTTCCTAGGGTGAAGGGCAAATCTTATTATCAATGTTTCAGAGAAACATTAGTAGCTTATCTTAGTCAGCATTTACCACCGTTGACATTTGTGCCGCGTCAAAACAGATTGAATTATATATTCCCCATCAAGATCTTATTAGATATACATTAGAATTTATTTCTAATGTATATCTAATTTCGGCAATGTATAAAAAGCAAAATTGAAGGTTATCAGATTAATTTGGCCGATTAATTTTGTTTTGTGAAAAACTGTTTCCTATCAATAAAAGTAGTGGAAAAACATATCTCAAAAGGCTACTGTTGATGGAGATTTTAAGAATGGCATTAGCAATTGTTCTTTCTTCACAGGCCTGTGGTTCTCGAATGTTCCATTTTGGAATATGCATCCAATTTATAAGGAGAGATGAGAGTGTCTACTTTTAGCAACATTGCTATTAAATATACCTTCACTTTGCTTTCTCAGTACCACTAACAGAACCGTATAACTTACTAGTGACCTCCCCATGTGACTTGAATAGAAAACAGCATATGCTCTTGGAATGCTTGAGTAGGCACTAAATTGGCTTTGGCTTCTGGAAGCAGATTGCTCTGGCATTCTATCAAATTAATCAAACAATCCACACAAGATTGTGCAATACTGCGGAGAAAACAAACGAACAAGGCATATCCTACAATTAATTACAAATTTGCAAAATTAGCTGCAAAAAATATTTGCTATATTTTCTTTAATTATATAGGGTTACACAGGATTTACAGCACAGAAACATGCAATTTAGTCTATATGATGTAGCTTTTGGTTTATACACTATACAACCTCGACATACTGCAGTTTCACCTATCTTTTGCCAGCATATCCTTGTACTCCTTTCTCTCCCATGTGGTTATCTAATAGTCCCTAAACTACCTTTGTGTGTGCATCTACCGTACACATCCCTTGGGCAAAGCCTACCCACCAATCCCTTGAAAAAGGCAACATTCCCAGGCAAGTAGATTTGACATGCTGTTTATTTACTGCATTTCCAAGTATGAATATTATCAGAGATTTAGGACATTCTGCACAAATGCTAACAAGCCTGTTCAAATTTTGGTATTCAGTGACGTCAATGTACAACACCATAAAAAAATGTACTATCGCAACATTTAAGAAACATTTAGACAGGTACATGGATAATATATGTTTAGAAGGATATAGGCCAAATGCAGGCAGGTGGGACTAGTGTAGATGGGGTCTGCATTCATGCTGTTTGACTATGACTTTAAGATGCTAATAATACTGCATATCAGGCCGTGTCTGTGGAGAGAGAAACTGAGTTAATGTTTCTTGGCAATGATGTTTCATCAGATCCTTTTGTGGGTGCTTTTGCATTTTGTGTTTATTTTAGATTTCCATTATTTCTAATACTTTGCTTTTGTTGTGCACATCTACTTTTGCATGGATGAAAATAAACTCTACCAAAGAAAAAACTTTATTCTGGTCTAAATGCCAGATATTTCATTACTTAGATAATGAATTAAATGGAAACTATTTGTTCTTGATATTTCCAGCAAATTTCTTGGAAGGAACAATTTTCCAATTCAAAAATGTGATCGCACTGAAGTATTGCTGCCACCTACAGCATTTCAGTGAAATTTCACAGAAAAATGTGAAACACAAATATAATGGTTCTTGCTTAAATAAATTCAGCTTTTGGAATTTGGCGACACAATCCAAAGATATGTTTGAGCAATTTTGAGACCTCTAAACTAAAAATGTAACACTGAAAACACTACCTTTCTTGTCTCTATCCCATCTGTAAGTCTATAGTCTGTTCTACTAGAAGACTGGAAATCCCCTCAAAATTAAAATGTCAGGAAAAAAACAAAGGCATCAACTTCTCCCTGCATCAGAAATTCCGCTTGAAGCCACTAATTTGCATCTCTCTTGGTCTGAAAACCACACCTTCAACATTACTCTCCTCACACTTGTCTCAGAGCGAGTTTCTCTCACCTCTTCGACCTGCCATCACCAAAACTGCCCCAAAACACAGAGTGCTGGAGGAACTCAGCAGACCTGGCAGCATCTGGGGAGGAAATGGACAGGCGAGGATCCTTCCTCAGACTAAACTGACCATTACTGTCTGCAATCCAGACTCTAACCTTGCGTCAGCTCATTGTCCACTGAGACCCTCATCCATGCTTTTTTTGAATGAAGAAACATCTAAATGTAATGATTCTAATGCACTCCATTGCAACTGTTCTGCAGCTGAGGATGTTGTACAAAGAGGAACTATTGCTTTTGTTGCAATCTTGTACTGATTATCAAAGTTAGACAGTATATTTGGTCCTTTACTAGTCTCCCTCCAGGATTGGGTTCTGAATTCATTCCTCACAATAAGGATAAAGATTGCTCTAGATTTCTCAGCATTGAAAATTACCCTCCTGTAATGAACATATGACGTTTTAAACCTCCATCAAATTAACTGTGTTTCTATCGCTAGCAAGATGCATTTCCATTTTTCAATTTTTAATTCAAATTGAATTGCATTAATGTGTAGGAGGGAACTGCAGATGCTGGTTTACATCGAAGATAAACAGAAAATTTTCCCGAGTAACTCAGCGGGACAGGCAGCATCTCTGGAGAGAAGGAATGGGTGATATTTCGGGTCGAGACCCTTCTTCAGTCTGAAGAACTTCAGCATCTTGTGCATAAACTGCATTAATAGCAGCAGCGGTCAGATCTGGGGCTGAGTCTAATGCACAGCGGAGTAGGGTAAAGTCAAATAGGACTATAGTGATAGAAGACTCATTAGTTACGGGGACAGACAGGAGATTCTGTGGCTTCAAACAGGATTCCAGGATAGTGTGTTGACTCCCTGGTGCCAGGGTCCAGGAAATCTCAGGGTGGCTGCAGAACCTTGTCAAGGGGGTAGGAGGAGCAGCTAAAAGTTGTGCACATTACCACAAATGACATGGGTAGGAAAAGGGATGAGGTCCAGCAGAGTGAATAAAGGGAGTTAGACAAAACGGTAAAAAGCAGGACCTCAAAGGTAGCGATCTCTGGATTATTCCTGGTGCCACATACCACTGAGGGTAGGGATAGGAATATGGGACTGGTGATTGCGTGACTAACGAGTTAGTGCAGGAGGCAGAGGTACAGATTATTGAACCATTGAAATCTCTTCTGGGAAAGAGGTGACCTGTGCATGAATGGCGGTCTGCACCTGAACTGGAAGGGACCAATATCCTGACAGGCAGGTTTGCTAGTGCTACTCGGAAGGATTTAAACTAGAGTGACAGGGAAACAGGACCCACTGAAGTAGTGAGAGAGGTGGGAAGCTGGAAGTTGGTACAAAAATCAATGATAACAAGTTCAGTAGCCAGGATGGGCAGGAGCACAGCAACGAGGGGGCAATAATGGTTGAATTAAATTACATTTATTTCAATGAGAGAGACCTGATGGGTAAGGCAGATAAACTCAGGAGAGGTATGTGCGACTGGGACGTTGTAGCCATTACAGAAACTTAGTTTGTGAGGGACAGGACTGGCAACTTAATGTTCCAGGGTGCAGATGCAACAGGCAAAAATGATGGTGGTGGCGGTGGTGGTGGTGGTGGTGGTGGTGGTGGGGGGGGGGGGGGGGGGGTGGGGTTGGGATGCTAAAAGAAGAGGAGAGGTTCCTTCGTTGATTAAGGAGAACATCACAGCATTAGTCAAATATGACATTATTGAAGTATCGTCCAGTCAGGCCAAATGGCTGGAGTTGTGAAATAAAAAGGGGGTGACCACCTTCAAGGATATGTACAATAGGTTCCCAAATAATCAACGGGAAGTAGATGAACAGATATGTCGGTAGGCGTCAGCCAGCTGCAAGACCATTTGTATTTTGTTTGTGGGGCTGCCATATTGCCAAAGGCTTAGATGGGTGGAATTTGTCAAGTGTGCACAGGAGAGTTTCCTCAGGCAATATGTAGAGGCCGAGACAAGGGAAAGGGCAAAGCTTAACCCCCTCATAGGGCAGTGGGCAAGCCTATTAGGACCACAGTTCTATTAGCTTTAAAATAGTATGTGGTAAAGACAGGGCTGGTCCACATGTTCAAGTTCTAAATTGGGACAAGGCCAACTTTGAAAGTATTAGGCAGTAGCTTGCAAAAATTGGCTGGAATAGGTTGGATTACGTTGGAATTGGTGCAGAGAAGATTTATGAGGAAGTTGCCAGGACTTGAGGGACCGATCTATAGGGATAAAGTGGGCAGGGTAGGACTTTATTCCATGGTGTGCCGGTGGCTGAGGGAGGATCTTACAAAAGTGTCTAAAATAATGAAGGGAATAGATAGGGTGGATGCATATAATAGAATTAGGGTGCCCTTTTTCCCCCCCAAGGTACGGGAAACCAGAACAAGAGGGCATAGATTTAAGGTAAGATGGGAAAAATTTAATAGGAACCTGAGGGGCAAACTTTTCACACAGGAACGGGCTTCTAGAAGAATTATTTGAAACAGGCACAATAATGACACTGTAGAAGACATTTGGACAGGTACATGGATAGGACAGGTACAGATGGATATGGGCCAAATGCAGGCAAATGGGACTAGTTTAGATGGGCCTTCTTGGTCATTATGGACAAGTTAATCCAATGGGACTATTTCAATGCTGTATGACTATTATTCTACCTCACTTTTGAAAGATTCCCACTCACCAGCTGTCCAATCTACCTTTGCAACTTCACGTATAATAATGCCTCTAAAATTGGCCTCGCCCACATTTAGGACCTTGACTTTTGTGCCAGTAAGATCCTTCTTCATGACTACATTAAAACTAATAGAATTATGGTCACTTTCCTTGAGCTCTTACTCGTCTCCAAACTGCAAATTCATTCATGCTTGCTCCTTTCGCAATCCACAATGCATTATAAGCAAGATTTATTGCAGTCTGGTTGACTTCTTTCAGATCATGGAGTCCCTATTTTCTCTACCCCATTCCATTCACAATTTTCAAACCTTCAATAACATTTAAATTGGTGCCTCTGGATACGACTTGTTTTTTGTTTATTCTTTTCATTTCTGTGTTGTCGCTGCCCTTTACCAGTTTCATGTTGATGCAGGCCCACAGTAAAATTACTGCCCAGGGCGACACAAACATGACCAAACATGATGAGAATACCACAGGACGCAGATCAATCGCTCTGCGGTAGAGGATATTTTCTTGACATGGCGATATATATATATATATCCCTCAAAATCAAATCACTCAACACATTTGCATGCAATAAGATCAGACATTTACAGTAAAACAAAAATATCACTAGTTTGGGACATTTGCATTGCTGGTCACTCCCTGGATAAGTGCATCTTCAGAAGGCGGTGTGCATATGGAATGAGTCGCCAGAGAGGTGCAGGAAATTACAGCGTTTAAAAGACAAGATCCTCGGTATAAAGATCACCAACAATTTGTTCTGGTCCGGTCATATTGATGCTACGGCCAAGAAAGCACATCAACATCTCTTTTTCCTCAGAAGTTTGAGGAAATTTGGCAAGTCTCCAATGGCTCTTACCAACATCTACAGAAGATTGAGGGAATTCGGCATGTCTCCGATGGCTCTTACCAACATCTACAGAAGCACCGCTTAGGATGCATACAGCGTGGTTAGGCCGCTGTTCTGTTCAAGACCCCAAGAAATTACAGAGTTGTGGATGTAGTTCAGTCCATCACACAGGCCAGAGCACGCCCCCCAAATGGCTTCATGCTGCCTCGGATAAGAAGTGAACATAGTGATGGTCCACGCACATCCTGGTCATTCCCCATTACTCTACTGCAAGAGATACAAAAGCTGGACCACCAGATGCAGGAACTATTTCTTACCCACACAAGCTAAAGATGTATTCCCCATCTCCAAATTTAACCTGTTATAACACTTTACACTTTTTTTTATCTGCACTTTCCCTGTGGCTGTAAGACTATATTCTGCACGCTATTTCCTTTCTCTGTTCTTCACTACCTGCTTCTGCACATATGTATAAACCTACACACATGGTTTGATAGTATGATTTGCCTGAATAACTTGCAAAATGTTTTTCACTGCATCTCAGTACACATGACAATAATAAACCAATATCAATACATTTGGGCAGGTACAGGGATAGGTAAAACACTATCCAAAAGACAAATTTAAGAAAATGCCATGCTTCTGTTGCATTGCTTTGCTAGCAACATAAATAATAATCGGCATTTTTAACAATCTGTTGGCCACAACGTTCCTTAAAAATTAGTTGTCAAAAACAGATTTACTGCCTCAAGAAATTATCTGCATGGAATGTCAACAAACCATAGAGTGATTTATGAATGGAAATTTTGCATAAACTTGGTGAAAAGCTCTTTAAATATCTGCTGACGATATTCTTGCTCAGGGCAGTGCAAACCATTCTTTCTTGACAACATTATAGTTAATTGCACAGTGATTCTAGGTGGGGGGTTTTCTTCCCTGCTGAAAGAGAAGTGCCTTGACAATCATTAAAACACAAGCCATGCTTCCATCAGGCTCCAATTAGTGACATGCTGATTCTCCAGAAGTAAATTACTAAATATTCATGACTGGATGGTCAAACGTCTGAAATACACATGCAAGAGCAGAGGTAACATTCCTTCTATCACAAACTCCTTTCAAGATGACAGCTGATCTTTCTTCTTGATTCTATTTCTTGCCCTGTACCCACATCTCATGATTTTCTTAGTGTTTTCTTTGTTTCAGTTGTGTTTGAAACAAGCACAGAAGAGAGTGGGTATGGAAGGATGATCAGCTTTGTCAAGCTTACTGCATCCTTTCATGCACAACCACCGGGTCCAGAAATACCAAAACCCAACCAGGTCATTTCACAAGAGAGGAAGAAACGAGGGGGGGGGGGGGAGAAGGGGGGGGGGGGGGAAGGGGGGAGGAGGGGGGGGGGGAGAAGGGGGAGGGGGAAGGGGGGGGGGGGAGGGGGGGGGGAGAAGGGGGGGGGGAGAAGGGGGGGGGGAGCAGGAAGGGGGGGGGAGAAGGGGGGGGGAAGGAAGAAGGGGGGGGGGAGAGAAGGGGGGGGGGGAGAAGGGGGGGGGGAGAGAGGGGGGGGGGGGGGGGGAGAAGGTGGGGGGAGAAGGGGGGGGGAGAAGGGGGGGGGGAGAAGGGGGGGGGAGAAGAAGGGGGGGGGAGAAGGGGGGGGGAGAAGGGGGGGGGAGACGGGGGGGGGAGGGGGGGGGAGGGGAAGAATTGAGGGGGGTGGGGGGGGGGGAGGTGTTTGGAGGGAGGGAAGGTGGGGGGGGGGGGGAAAGGGGGGGGGGGGGGGGGAGAAGGGGGGGGGAGACGGGGGGGGGAGAAGGGGGGGGGAGAAGGGGGGGGAGAAGGGGGGGGGAAAAGGGGGGGAGAAGGGGGGGGAGAAGGGGGGGAGGGGGGAAGGGGGGGGGAAGGGGGGGGGGGGGGGGGGGAGAGGGGGGGAAGGGGGGGGGGGGGGGGGGGGGGGGGGGGGGAAAAGGGGGGGGAGGGGGGGCCTGGGTGGGGGAAGGGGGGGGGGGAAGGGGGGGGGGAGGTGGGAAGAGGGGGCAGCTCTGGTCCCCCTGTTCAAGGAACCATGGAGGGGAGTAGGAAGCGGGGGGGGGGGGGGGAAGGGGGGGGGGGGGGGGGTAGAGGGGGGGGGGGAAAAAAAAGAGAGAGGATTTTTTGTTGTGGGAGGGGGGTGGGGGGGAGAAGGGGGGGGAGAAGGGGGGGGGGGGGGGGGAGAAGGAGGGGGGGGGGAGAAGGGGGGGGGGAGAAGGGGGGGGAGAAGGGCGGGGGGGGGGGGGAAAGGGGGGGGAGAGGAGGGGGGGGAGGAGAGGGGGGGGAGAAGGGGGGGAGAGAAGGGGGGGGGAGAAGAGGGGGGGAAGAAGGGGGGGGAGAGGGGGGGGGAGAAAGGGGGGGGGAGGGGGGGGGGGGGGGGGGAGAGGGGGGGGGGAGAGAGAGGGGGGGGGAGGAGAGGGGGGGGGAGAGAGGGGGGGGAGAGAGAAGGGGGGGGGAGAGAGGGGGGGAGGAGAGGAGGGGGGGGAGAGAGGGGGGGGGAGAGAGGGGGGGGGGGAGAGGGGGGGGGGGAGAGGGGGGGGGGGGGGGGGGGGGGGAGGGAGAGGGGGGGGAGAGAGAGGGGAGAGAGAGAGGGAGAGAGAGAGGGGGGGGGGGAGAGAGGGGGGGGGAGAGAGAGGGGGGGGGGGGGAGAGGGGGGGGGGGAGAGAGGGGGGGAGGAGAGAGAGGGGGGGGAGAGGGGGGGGGGGAGAGAGAGGGGGGGGAGAGAGAGGGGGGGGAGAGAGAGGGGGGGGGAGAGAGGGGGGAGGGAGAGGGGGAGGGGGGGGAGGGGGGGGGGAGAGAAGGGGGGGGGAGAGAAGGGAGGGGGGGGAGAGAAGAGGGGGGGGGGGGAGGGGGGGGGGGGAAGGGGTGGGAGCCACTTTTAGGAAGTATAATAAAGTTTTGTGGGCATTTTACCTACTGGTCCTATCTTTTAGAGCCAAAAACCCAACAACTTGGTCCTGAAAACTCCAATGATTCAATCAAAATGCCCGGTTAGCGAAGGAGATTGCCTATGGCTGCCATCGACTGCCTGTAACTAAATAGCAACTCCACTCCACTGCACAACAAGTAAAAAATAACCATGCCGACCAAATTTTACTCGCGGAACATTTTTCAGCATGCTGAAAATGTTTCTGCCGCTCAGCTGAAGCCACGAGTATTCAGGAACTTCGTGCATGAGAGTTCCAGCGACCTCAGGTCCTCCTAGGACCATGTTGCGGCCATGCTGCGAGTTTGAAGGTTGAAGACACTCTTCTAAACTCGCAGATTAGGTCGCCCAAGTGGGACAGCCCCTTAAGGGTACTGACAAAGTTATAAAGTATACACACCAGGTCCCCTTTGTTCTCCCCCTCTGTTCCAACAATTTTAATAATGTAAAATAGTTTTTCTTACCTTATTGTGTGTGAACGTAATCCTAACATCTGGCTTTATTATGCCATATGCCATTAGGAGGTCATAAACTTTTTTCAGCTCATCTTTGCATCTTTTGGTAGTGGAGTAAAACTGTTTTCTCACAGGTATGTTCTTAAAAAGTTTGATCACAAGTACAGTTGTTCCTGTGGGTGTGATGTAAACTGAGTTTAGCGACAGATTACAAATTGCAGATTAGTTAATTGTTATCGACACGACAGTGCAATAAAATTCCTGTTTCACATGAACCTCAGAGCACAATATAAATAATGATAAACAGAACAACAGATGCAACATGTGCAAAACATCAGAAAGGTGAAAGAATGTGGTGCTAAATTTGAGGAGTGCAAATGAATATTAATTTACCATAATGGAATGGCCAATGAGGTAAAGTTAAGAGTAAGAGTACATGGTAGGAATGTGGCGTGAAAGAGGTAATTATTCAGCAATCAGATTGCTGTGGGGAAGAAAATGTTCTTAAGTTTAAGTTCATTATTGTCCTGTGTACAGAGGTACTTTGAAATGGGTTTTTTTGCATGCTATCCAAACAAGTCAGACAATATTAAACATAAAAACAATCAAGTCAAATTCGTGCAATAGGTAGAACAAAGGGGAAGATACTGAATACAGAATGTAGTTCTCAGTATTGTAGTGCACAAGTTTGCACTTCCAAGCTTTCAAGCACCTCTCCCTTCACCCTGAAGGTCGATGAAAGAAAAGGGGATGTCCAGTGTGGCAGCCATCCTTGGCAATGCTTCCAGCCTTCCTGATGCAACACTCTGTGAAGATGGATTGAATGGGAGGACATGACAAGCCAATGATGGACTGGGCTGCATTCACCACTCTCTTGTGGACATGCCGTATCTTCTCAAACACAAAAGAAAGAAAATCCACTGATGGGATTCCTTGATCACATCAGTGTGAAGGGACCAGGCTATGTTGCTGGTGATATGGATGCCTCATAATATGAAGTTATTAACCCCATCACTTTCTGAAGTCAAACAACCAACTTTTTTTATCTTGCTGATGTTTGGGGCTAGTTCTAACACTATACCACTAGGTTATTGATCTCTTTCCTGTACGTCATCTCATTGTTGCAGAACCAGCCCAGTGTTGAGAGTCAGCATGGAGGTATTGTTATGAACTGACTGACAGAAGTCCAGAAAGCAGTTGCAGATGGAGGCCCCAAGTCCCAGGTCCAGAAGTTTTGAGAAACATAGAAAATAAGTGCAGGAGTAGGCCATTCGGCCCTTCGAGCCTGCACCGCCATTCAATATAATCATGGCTGATCATCCAACTCAGTATCCTGAACCTGCCTTCTCTCCATACCCCCGATCCCTTTAGCCACAAGGGCCACATCTAACTCCCTTTTAAATATAGCCAATGAACTGGCCTCAACTACCTTCTGCGGCAGAGAGTTCCAGAGACTCACCACTCTCTGTGTGAAAAATGTTTTTCTCATCTCGGTCCTAAAGGATTTCCCCTTTATCCTTAAACTGTGACCCCTTGTCCTGGACTTCCCCAACATCGGGAACAATCTTCCTGCATCTAGCCTGTCCAACCCCTTAAGAATTTTGTAAGTTTCTATAAGATCCCCCCTCAAACTTCTAAATTCTAGAGAGTACAAGCCGAGTCTATCCAGTCTTTCTTCATATGAAAGTCCTGACATCCTAGGAATCAGTCTGGTGAACCTTCTCTGTACTCCCTCTAAGGCAAGAATGTCTTTCCTCAGATTTGGAGACCAAAACTGTACACAATACTCCAGGTGTGGTCTCACCAATACCCTGTACAATTGCAGTAGAACCTCCCTGCTCCTATACTCAAATCCTTTTGCTATGAATGCTAACATACCATTCGCTTTTTTCACTGCCTGCTGCACCTGCATGCCTACTTTCAATAACTGGTGTACAATGACACCCAGGTCTCGTTGCATCTCCCCTTTTCCTAATCGGCCACCATTTAGATAATAGTCTACTTTCCTGTTTTTGTCACCAAAGTGAATAACCTCACATTTATCCACATTATACTGCATCTGCCATGCATTTGCCCACTCACCCAGCCTATCCAAGTTTGCAGCCTCCTAGCATCCTCCTCACAGCTAACACTGCCCCCCAGCTTCATGTCATCCACTGAAAAATACAGAACTATACAGAAAAATGTATATAGAACTCTAATCACACAGCATTTCCCAGTATCTCAAATCCTAATCACATATATTCTGATGGAATATAAATTGAACATAACGAAGACAAAAGAAACTAACTGAATGTTATGTTTAAATGATAGTCAAATCTATACTATCCATACACATTTGAAAATACATTCTGCCCAAGAATCCATGCTGTTTGTGTACATTTAATGTTTATATCCTATAGACTGGCTTAAAGGATAGGAACTACAGCTTTAAAATAAAACTATTGAATGAGTGGATCTCCCATGGATCAGGGACAAAGGCATTGATGCTTGGTGTATCTGTGATCCTGCTACAGGAACTTGAAAGATTGTCTATTAGACCGTCGGGATTTTACAGGCTCCATCTAGTGTCAGAAATGGGGAATTGCAACATGACCATTGCAGAACTTCACCAGTTCTAGGTTTCAAAATCTACAAGAGTGAACACTTTCAACACTTGTAAAGAGTAATTAGCTCATTAACTTCTTTACAACTAGCCCATTAATCTCTTGTGCGTAAAATTGTCGACTCACCTTAGAATATGCACCTTTATGTTTATGTCAGTATTGGATTAGTACTTGCATTATGGGTCAGAAAGTTGTTATATTCCAGCCATGGTCACATTATTTAGGCAGTGGAAAAGTGCTGCATTGTCAGACGAGACAGCATGCAAAGCTGGTCTCTCAAGAGGGTGCAAAAAAAATTACATGGCAACATTTAAAATAAGATCACCAGAGCTCTTCTCTGGTGGAAGTAATTATTTGTAACAGATTTGTAACAGATTCCCTGGACATAATCTTATTCTAATTTAGTGGTCCCTCACAGGGTGCAAATTGATCAAATGTTTACATTATAAATGTACTTAATTAAAAGTGCTTTGGAATGCTTTGAGGCAATGATGGTTACAATATAAATGCGTTATCTCTTTTTTTAAATGACAATTTAGAAGAATTATAGAAATGAAATCGTGACTTTGCATGAGATTTATAAATTAGTGCACCATAATATTTTTGAGATCTCTTAAATCCAATGGTGAAAATAACTTTCTCTGTAGACTCAAATTATAAATTTGATTTATTTTTTTCCAAAGTTGCTTCAAGATATTTCAGTCTGTCATTGTTACTTTTTTAAAGTTAATTAATTACTCCTCTCCCCACTTTAATTCTTGTCACAATGTTTAAAGATCCATTGTCCAGACCTCAACCCTTTATTACCTCACCACCAGCACAGACGCATATATCCTCAACGTAGATAAGACTTAGAATACCTTGTCCTATGTGAGAAGGCTTCTGTGAAATGATACGTCCCGCATTGTCCAGGGTATACTGAGTACTCACTTCATCGGCACCGGTCTTGGTGGTGACAATAACCTGTGGAAAAAAGGATGGGGATAGTGTTTTATGCAGTGAAACATTTACAGGTATACAGATGACAATCCCAAATGCAAAACTTTGCCCTTAAGTATGAGATTCCTAGGTTAATGTTGGGGAGGTGCGATGAAATCAATCTCAGGACAGGGCTGACAGCCCATTTCTTTCTACTGGGTTGAGAAACAGAAATGAGCCCGCAGTCTCAGCCTGATCACTGAAGTAACTTGGATATTGTATGAGATAGAGTGCCACTTGCTGTGTGCCACCATCTCACGGTGCTCATCCACCACTCATTGTCCAATTTCATTAAAGAAGAATGTTTTCCAAATAAAATGTAAGAGTAATGTAGAACAATCTCCAGCATGTGCCTTTTATCCACAGCTTGAGTGGATACATCTGGGAATGTCAAGTCAAGTCAAGTCAAGTCAAGTTTATTTGTCACATACACATACGAGATGTGCAGTGAAATGAAAGTGGCAATGCTCGCGGACTTAATGAGAACTTACAAATGTTCTCCATCTGACGGCAATATCTGTATACACTGCAAACAGAAAACCAAGATAGATATCCCAAACACTGTTGTGTAGGTAAGAACTGCAGATGCTCGTTTAAATCGAAGGTAGACACAAAATACTGGAATAATTCAGCGGGACAGGCAGTATCTCTCGAGAGAAGGGGTGATGTTTCAGGTTGACCCTTCTTTAGGGGTGAGGAAAACTAGAGGTATGAAAAGTTTCAGAATAAATCAGAGTCGACACCGATGACCAAGGAACAGTCTGAAGAAGGGTCTCCACCCGAAACGTCACCCATTCCTTCTCCCCAGAGATGCTGCCTGTCCCGCTGAGTTACTCCAGCATTTTGTGTCTACTATTAATCTCACTATTAATCTCTTCTCTGTGTTGGCTAATCTCTGATTATTTTTAAACCATGCAGAGCTTTAAAAACATTGCTGTAAATTGCTTTGAGCTTTCAGATGACATTAATTGCTCCCTGTTTGCACCGAACATGCAAAAAACCTTCAACCATTTGAACTACTTGCAGAGGCTTCCTTCCACGTTCCAATCGGGTGCTAGTTTCACAGTGTAAGCAGCGGTTCATCTGGTGGGATTCTTGCAGAGTCAGAGGGTTGAAGGTATAGATTCCATTCATAATCCAGCGCATCATTGCTGGGGCAGAGAAGGGGGAGGGGAAAGACTGCAACTTGTCAAACCAAAACCCCGTCTGCCTGCTCAGCCTGAGCATAAAAGAGCCCTAGGTATGACTTTGATGAGAACTTACAAATTTATCTCTAGTGCCTCTGGCAAGATTCATCATTACACTAACATTTGTAGGTTAATTGGCTTCAGTAAAATTGTAAATTGGTGCTAGAGTATAGGACAGTGTTAGCGCATGGAATGATTGTTGGTCGGCATGGATTCGGGGGGCCGAAGGGCCTGTTTCCATGCTGTATCTCTAAAATCTAACTTCACCAACCGATTATCTGGTAAAAAACAGACTGCTGTTTGCAGCAGCTCACTGCAGACACACTGACTGTCACGATTTTGCAGAAGTGAGTACACCCTTGTCTGTAAAGCACATTGGGATAATCTGAGCCCTTGCAAGGCACTGTCTAAATGCAACTTATGTGTAAATGCAACTAATCATGTATTGTCTCTCCGCTGACCTTGGTACACATGACAATGAAACTAAACTCAAATGTGGATCCACATCAACTGCCTTTTCAAGAAAATGAATTCAGCTGAAAGTTAGCCACATCTGTAAAAACTATGGTTATCCACAAACAAAACTCTAATTATGGATTTGAACATTCTGTTTAGAGTAGACATTTTTAAGTTATTCAGGAAAATATCAAATTATCGTGAAACACGACATGATTCAGAATTGGTATTAAAATCCAAAGAATTTGAGATACAATTGTTTCTCTCTTTTTCGTAAAATCGCCAAGATTCATCTAATCAAAGTAGATTAACATCGAAATGGGAAAAGTGATCTGATCAGTTTAGTGCATAGCATTCATCTTGTGATAATATTAACCTTTATTTTGGTTCAAATTCTTGGTTTGTTGCTGCTATTTAAAAACAATGTTTTTAATCAAAACCCTCTTTTCTGGTAGCAATAACCGTTTGAGCTGCCAAAGTAACGTGGCTGAGGTCAGGAAGTAACTGTCCTGAGACGTGGCTGCTGTACCACAAGCTAGAACAGAGTACAGAGAATGAGAGATGATCCCACTGAGGCATAATGGATTGCATGAGTAGATGCCAAGGAGCTGCTTCCTCATCCTCTAATGCTTTATGGTTGCACACTACATCTAAAGGCAATCTTGATTCCCTACCTACCCTCCCGACCAGAGTGCAGTCCTTCACATAATGGAAATAGTCTCTTAGATTGCTGCTATTCCACTTGTCACCAATGTGATTTCAGCACATGTACAGTGCATACTGCTTGGCAAAGTTAGCGAGCCCAGTTACACCAAAGTACTACTTGAGGTCAACTCTCAAGCTAGGTTTGTTTTCTGCAGAGCAGAGGAGGTTGAAAGGGAGGATTATAAAGAAATAGACTAAGTGGGACTCGTTGGGTCCCAACACAATATTCCACCTCTCCAATTCCAATATTGGTGGCCAGTGGGGGGGGGGGGGGGGGGGGGGCTTTCTGGAGCACTAGTATGGGTGTTGTGGGCCAAAGAGACTGGTTTTTAGAGGACTAGTATGGGCATTGTGGGCCGAATGGATTATTGGGCTGGCAGCTCAGTCACTCAGGCCTGGTAGCTCAGAAACTGCCAGAAATTCTGCCATAAAAACAGGTGAGAGACTCTGTGAGAGAGAAGGGGGAAGGGGGTGGAGAATCAATTTTAGAAATGTTTAATCTTTTTCTGCAGATCACAGCAATGAAGGAGGAAAGTCTATCCTGGCCTGGATCTCACAGGGAGCCAATGAAGGGAGGGAGAACAATACTGGGGTGAGGTTTAATACTTGCAGGGGGAATACTTACTAATGGGCCGAAGGGAGTCCTCCTGGGCTAATACGGGCATTTGGGGCAAAAGGGACTGGTTTCTCGGCTCATAGGGACATTGTGGGCTGAAATTAGTGGTTTCAGGCAGGCCAAACAGCTCATCTCATTTCTCTTGCAGTTTCAAGCACAGGGCAGGCCAAACAACTCATTTCATGTTCATTAAGGGCTAACAAATCATTTATTGCAAATACATTGCAGACTCACAGTTCAGTTGATTCACAGCTTAGAATGAGAGTCGTGGCCTCTCCCTCGCAATCTTGCAGAGTGACTGTCATGCCCAGGCATCTGGGGTTTTAATAGGCCTGCCCCACCCCCACCCCCAGAAGGGGCGTTACCTTCATCGCAGTGATTGACAGGTGAGAGGATATCAAGGTTTGTTTTTTTATAAACACTCATAACTTTTTTATTTTTCATCGACGTGTAAAATCTTCGGGGCCTGCTCAGCAAAGGAGGACTGTGTGTAAGATGGCCAAAAATCATGGCGATATATGGTAGCGTTTTTTTCTAAAATCAATATACAGCGCAGATAGGAAGTGGTCAAGATGAAACTTTTAATTATATAGATATAGACAGGGTTGACTGCAGGAATCTGTTCCTCATTCGTGGTGATTAAAGCCTGAGGTATTCGATGTAGGATAAGTGGAAAGAGATTTAGTGAGGATCTGAGGGTTTTTTTCCCCCAATCAGAGAGCAGTGAGTACCTGCATTTCGTGAGAGTGGTGGGAGAGAGTCGCCAACAGCATTTAAGAAATTTCTAGACGAGCATTTGATTCATTTAGACACCTTTTCCCATTGACACAATTGTTTTTGTAATTCGATTTTCTATAACACAATGTTTCTTAGGACACATCTATCACATTGTAGTAGAACTCATTATATTGACAACCAAACTTTGAAATTACAGCCAGGCTAATGTGAATGTGGTGGCCTTGATAACGTTTGATAGCAGTCGCTTACCTCAGACACAGCACAGATAGAAGCCAAAGCTTCTCCACGAAATCCGTATGTTTCCAAAGCTTCCAAATCCTCATGATGAGTGATCTTAGACGTGTAATGCTTCAGTCCCATCACAGGGGTATCAGCAGCTTTGATCCCATCACCATTATCTCTCACTTCAATCCTGTCAAACCCACTGTTTTCCTATTGTATGAACAACATTTATAAACTTCATAAATGTAAAACTGTTTATCTAGAATGGATGCTGAGTCACAATCAAACAAGCTTTTGCTGAAAAGTAGCCAACGAGCAAACATTTAATTAGATCAACAGTAGAGATGTTTTAATACCAAATAAACACATAATGCAGCAGGACAAATCAGATGTATCACATTTCACATATCCAAAGCCTCATCTCTCATATCCACCATGGGCGGCACGGTGGCGCAGCGGTACTGTTGCTGCCTTGCAGCGCTCGAGACCCAGGTTCGATCCCAACTATGGGTGCTGTCTGTATGGAGTTAGAGACAGAGAAATTAGGTGCACGGGTGGGCCATTCGGCCCTTCGAGCAAGCACCGCCATTCAATATGATCATGGCTGATCATCCAAAATCACTACCCCGTTCTGGCTTTTGCCCCCATATCCCTCGATTCCCTTAGCCCTTAAAGCTAAATCTAACTCACTGCAATTTATGTTGACAACGAGTTAACTGGAATAAAAAACAAGTGCTGGAGTAACTCAGCAGTTCAGGCAGCGTCTCTGAAGAACATGGATAAGTGTTGTTTCCCAACCTGAAACATCACCTATCCATGTTGTCCAGAAATGCTGCCTGAGCCACTGAGTTACACCAGTACTTTGTTTTTTTAATTCCAGTTAACTTGTTTAAAAATAAAATGGCATAGGCATCCTCCTTGGTTTTACAAGAAGACCTTGGAAAAAGTAAACCACTTCCCATATTGTGGTCGCCCTCTTTCAATGAAGGTAAACATTGACAACAAAATTCACCTTCACAGCTATGCTGCCTCGATGTAAAGTTGCAGCAAATGCAGTTCACTCATGTTAGTTCCACGGTATCTCAATTATAAAATCAGCACCCTCAATTTCAGATCCTTCCATACACTCACATCCTTCCTACTGCTGCTATTTCCTCCAACTCTGTGGTTGTTCAACATATTGCATTCCTCCAATTCTGGTCCCTTGTGCATCATATGTCAGCTTTAACATGAGGGAGAACTTCTTTACTCAGAGAGTGGTAGCTGTGTGGAATGAGCTTCTAGTGGAAGTGGTGGAGGCAGGTTCGATTTTATCATTTAAAAATAAATTGGATAGGTATATGGACGGGGAAGGAATGGAGGGTTATGGTCTGAGTGTAGGTAGATGGGACTAGGTGAGAGTAAGTGTTCGGCATGGACTAGAAGGGCCGAGATGGCCTGTTTCTATGCTGTAATTGTTATATGGTTATTGGCAGTCGTGCCTTTAGTTTCCAAAAATTGAGCTCATAAAATACTTATGTTCGATTCTACTTAAAAATCTATGTTTTAAATTAGGCCTTTGAGCAGTGTCGCCCTATGTGGTTTTGTGGTACTTTTTCCAATACTACTTTAATAGCCTCCTAAGATGGCTGCCGTGGCGGACAGAGAAGAGGAACTGTGCTGGTTAGCAGCTGAGGGTTCATCGCCCGCATCCTCAGAGGCCGAAGGGCCTCAACCCGAAACATCACCCATTCCTTCTCTCCAGAGATGCTGCCTGTCCCGCTGAGTTACTCCAGCATTTTGAGTCTACCCTCAGAGGCACGATGGGTGCAGAGGTCAGCTGCAGGAGGCGCCCCGGTAAAGCAGTGACCATGGGAGGTGAGGGACATTGAGTTCGCTGGTCGACGTGTCCGGGTCGACATGTAGGTGGAGTGGGCCACCAGAGGCCCTACAGCAGCCTGGGGGTCGATTTAGTCAGACGACTCTCCACGAGGCCTTTTGCATGTGGATCGGATGCCACATGTAGTGGCACGGAGTAACGGTGGAGGACATTGGCATCATTGCTTTGCTAGGCCGACCAGGCAACTCCAACCCAGTGCAGTCACCGGGGGCAATGGGCCTTTAAGGCCAAGTTAGGACTCTACATTTTTAAGAACTTTAAATGTTGATGGATGCAAGATGGTGTCGGAAACAAGCTGACTCGTGTATGGCCCAGTGTAATCCACTATTCTTACTCCCTTATACACGAGTACATTTGTGCTTATGTATAATAAGATTTTTACTGAATTGTATGCAAAAAAGGAATTTCACTGTACCTAGGTGCAAGTAACAATAGAGTGCCAGTGAACCAATGAGTCTCGAGATGTTTTGTTGCATTAAAGATCTAACATAAATATAAATTATTTACTTCTCAGCTACTAGTGATGAGAAGGCAAACAGCAATGTTGTATTACAGGGTACTTACCAATTTGATCTCAATACTCGTGGCATTTGCATCCAAGGAATTTTCCACAAGTTCCTTCACGACATTAACAACAGAGGATATTGACTGAGAGCTTGAAAGGAGTCTAATAGTGCCAGGTGGTAGCTGTTGCATGGTCGCTTCCCGAGCGAACGTATGTCTGCAACAAGATGCATCAGTTATGTAAGAATACAAGGTACAACCAGGAAATAAACAGAAACATAACAAAAAGAGAAAACGTTGGAAGCACTTAGCAAGTCAAGTCCCGTTTCTTTCAGTTCTGATCGGCATTTCACAGCTTTTGCAAATCCCTTTGCCTTTTCTCTCTCACAGGGCCCTTATTAATGTATCATACACAGTTTATTTAATAGATTATCATCATGGAAGTTCTGATCTCACCTTCCTTTGTCATCCCTCCTTCAATCTCTCTACAACTTAAAACTATCGCTATCCTAGTCCTGATTGAGTATTGGTTCTGAATCATTAACTGTTGCTCTTTCCACAGATGCTGCCTGACCAGCTGAGTGTTTAAGGCTTCATCCGCTTTTATTTCTGGAACTTTTTCCCCATTTAGCAGCTGAGCTTTGGTCAAAGGAATGTGTCAACATTGAGGTTGCTATTTTGTTAGACAAGGGTATTAAGGCTTAGAGAATCTATCTGGTAGATAGGGTTTAGACAACTAGACTCATGATCTAATTGAATGTGAGTACTATTTTGAGGGGCTGAATGGCCTGCTCTCGTCCCCATATTCTTGTATGTTTCTCCAGTAAATATTAGCAAAGTCATGGATTGGTTTAATGCAAGTTGTTCTAATTAAAATTACGTTTTTCCAAATCTTATCCTTTTCAAGTGTAACAACTATAACTTCCATTTAGATACCTCCTTTACAAATAGCAAAAAATGCACCTAAAGAACTTCAGAGGAATGAAAATATGAGTGTTGCACAAGGAAGTAATATAATACTTGGCTTGGATAAAGAGCATCTTAAATACAGAATCTACGGTAGACAGCAGGAGAGAACATTAGATGTTTGGGCCTGACAGCTGAATATGGGGGAAGTAATGTTTACTTTAGAGATACAACATGGAAACAGGCTCTTCGGCTCATTGAATCCACACTGACCATCGATCAGCCATTCACACTGGTTCTCTGCTATCCCACCTTTTCATCCACTCCCTAAACATTAGGGGCAGTTTACATAGGCCAATTAACCTGCAACCCTGCATGTCTTTGGATGTGGGAGTATACTGGAGCACCCAGAGGAAATCCACTAGTCACAGGGAGAACGTGCAAACTCCACATAGACAGCATCTGAGGTCAGGATGGGAACCCTAGTCTCTGGCGTTGAGACAGCAGTTCTACCAGCAGTGCCACCCTTAATGTTACATTTAATTACCTAAATGGCAGGGGAGCACATATTTAGAATAATTGCAAGCTGGAGAAAATTAAAAAATAGGGAAGATGAAGACATTGGAAAGACAGGGAGAAGAGGAAGGGAAGTTTAACACCAAGATGATGCTTAACAGTAGCTAGGATGGGTCAGCAAGCATAGGAATACGGGGAACAGGATGGTCCGAGTTATGTCATCAACGTTTACAAAGAGTAGAATGAGGGGAAGCAGTCAAATTAAGACTCAATATTTTTTAAGAACTGGAAATGTGAAAGCTACAAGTTGGTGCCAGAAACATAGTGATTTTTTGTGTACTGCCTGTGAAGGAATATATTATTCTTACACTACAACCATTGCACTTTTGTACTTACATGATGGTGTGGTCATAGTATAACAGAGTAAGACTAGCACAGAATTAGTTTAGTTTAGTTTAGGTTAGAGTTAAAGCATGGAAACTGGCTCTTTGTCCCACCGACCGGCGTTCACCAGTGCACTGGTTCTATCTTACACACTTGGGACAACTTACCGAAGACAAACCTGCACGTCTTTGGAATGTGGGAGGAAATAAGAGTGCTCGGAGAAAACGCACGCGATTACGGGGAAGAACATACGGACGCCAAACAACTAACATCCATAGTCAGTATCGAGGCTCAGTTCTGGCTCTGTAAGGCAGCAACTCTACCGCTGCACCACTGTTCCGTCCTTTTTTACTGAATTGCATGCGAAACAGAGAACTTCACTGTATCTAGGTACACATGACAATGAAGTGCCATTGAACCTTTGAGGAGTGCATTTACAATAATAGGTGCAGGTTATAGAGAAAATGAATGACGCTGCATCTGGATTGGATCAACAATTGTTCAGGAATGTAGATAGTTTGTTATTTTAAATCCGAATTAATTTCTCAATTTTAAGCATTTCATGACCCATAAATGTCTTCCAAAATATGCAGCACTGTAAACAGGTCAAGTATAACAGAACCATGGGAATCTAGGGGTTGTTTCTTGGCGTCTGTCGTCTAAAACAAACCACAATTGTGATACCAACTAGTTATAAACTGTGAAGGCATCACCTGCGGTGTCAGACAAGCTGACTTCAATATGTTTCTGGAATTGATGGAAAAGTATCTGACAAGTAGATCTTTCATCAAGACAGAGCTTTCATTAAAAAAAAATAAAATGCAACTTTATAGACTTCTCATTGACAATGAACGGATTTACAATAGGAACACAAAATTCTGACGTAACTCAGCAGGTGGCCGCATCTGATGTTATTTTCCTAATTTGAGATTTGTAATAGGAAAAAAAAAAAATCACACGTAGTTAAAGTGCACATTGTCAGATTTTAATAAAGGACAGCTGGATTATACATAGTCACCCATTTCAGGGCACCATAATGTTTGGGACACATGGCGTTTATAATTACTCAGGTGTGTTTAATTGCCTCCTTCATGCAGGTACAGGTGCACAACCTTTTATCCGAAATTCTGGAAACCGAAAAGCTCCGAAACCCGGACATTTTTTCCAGGATGTCGTCTGCACACCAAATCTAGCGTTTGGCTCCAAACTTGACCAGAAACGACCCACGGTCAACCCAGGTCTGTACTACTGTAGCGGCTGCCTCCTCCCCGACACACTTAAACATCTGTAAATCATTGCTTAAATGTTAGTCAGTTAGTTTGGAGGGCTTTTATGTGGTGGTGGGGGGGTGAAGGGGGAAACTTTAATTCTCCAGAGAACTTTAATACTCGATCCCTGGCTCTGCGGCGCCCAAATCCAGTGATCGATTTTGCCGGGGTCTGAGCTCCAACCGGCGCCGTTCTTGGCCGGACGCCCGCAGCCCCAGCTCCACGATGTTGGGAGTCGGTGGCCACAGCGCTCCGGAGCTTACGGCACGGCGACCCGGAAAGGCATTGCCCGCTCCCCGCCTCTCCGACCAGGTAGGGGACTAAGAATTAAAGTTTCCCCCTTCACCCCCCCACCCTTCAAAACATAAAAGCCCTCCAAACTAACTGACTAACATTTATGCAATGATTTACAATGATTCCCCGGTCTCCGGGGAGGAGGCAGCCGCTCCAGACTTTCCAAGCCGCCCGCGCTACCTACCTAATCTACGCTAAAAATATTCCATTCCGACATCCGAAAAATTCCAAAATCCGAGAAGTGGCTGGTCCCAAGGCTTTCGGATAAAAGGTTGTGCACCTGTATAAGAGAGCTCTCAGCACCAAGTCTTTCCTTCAGTCTTTCCATCACCTTTGGAAACTTTTATTGCCGTTTATCAACATGAGGACCAAAGTTGTGCCAATGAAAGTCAAAGAAGCCATTATGAGACAGAGAAACAAGAATAAAACTGTTAAGAGACATCAGGCTTACCAAAATCAACAGTTTGGAACATCATTAAGAAGAAAGAGAGCACCGATGAGCTTACTAAGCGCAAAGGGACTGGCTGGCCAAGGAAGACCTCCACAGCTGATCACAGAATTCTCTCTACAATAAAGAAAAATCCCCAACCACCTATCCGATAGATCAGAAATACTCTTCAGGAGTCAGGTGTGGATTTGTCAATGACCATTGCAAGATGCAAACCACTGGTTAGCCGCAAAAATAGGATGGCCGGGTTACAGTTTGCCAAGAAGTGCTTAAAAGAGCAACCACAGTTCTGGAAAAAGGTCTTGTGGACAGCTGAGACAAAGATTAACTTATATCAGAATGATGGCAAGAGCAATGGAGGAGAGAAGGAACTGCCCAAGAGCCAAAGTATACCACCTCATCTGTGAAACACGGTGGTGGGGGTGTTGTTGCTTGGCTGCTGGAGGTACTGACTCAGTTATCTTCATTGATGATTCAGATTGTCAGATTCAAGTTGTATGATACAACTGCTGATGGTAGTAGTATAAGTGGACTTCCTCATCCACAGACCACAGTATGTCCGTATTGGTGGAAATGTGTCATCCTCGATAACAATGAATTATTGAGATTTGTAATAGGAAAAAAAGTGCACGCTGTCAGATTTTAATAAAGGACAGCTGGGTTATACATAGTCACCCATTTCAGGGCACCAAAATGAATAGTTTTATTTCGATCTTACATTAAAAAGAACAAAACTTTACAATCTGTGTGAATATGAACCAACAATGTATCCATTTCACATAACGTTTACATAATCAATGACCGAAAAAGGAATAGGCTGAAGCCACAAAGGTTATTTTTGCCTATCCTATACAATCCATAAAATAACCCAGAATATCTGCATCACAAAGGAAAGAAAAAAAACAAAATTTACTCTAAATTGCAATCCTTACTTATTTTACATTTTAATAATTTTACATTATAATCCTTAATTATTTTACATTTTAAGGCTTTTTTGAAACTCAACAGACAGCTACAAAATTTCAACTCATCACTAAGCCCGTTCCATAATTTGAGTCCCAAAACTGAGACGCATCTATATTTTACATTGGTTCTCACTTTACATGTTTCAAAAATACACAACCCTCTTAAATTATAATGTCCTTCTCTTAATTTTATTTTATTTTATTTTATTTTTTTAAATACTAACAGGAAGGCTTTTATTCCTAACTCGGAAAAGTATTTCTAATGTCTTTACATACACACTACCCAAAAAATTTAAGGTCCCGGACTTTATGAATAATGGATTTGTAGTTTCACGGTAATAAGTTTTATGGATTATTCTAACAGCTCTTTTCTGGAGTTTAATTATAGGGTCTATATTTGTTTTATATACATTTCCCCAAATTTCAACACAATATGACATATATGGCATTATAAGCGAGCAATACAATATATTCTTATTCAACAGATCCTTTGTTTTGTAAATAATAGCAATGGATTTAGATAATTTCTGTTTGATGTATTCTATATGGCTTCCAACAAAGTTTATGATCTATAATCACTCCCAGGAATTTTGGTTGATATACTCTTTCAATTTCATCTCCATTTAAATTCAATTTTATTTCACAATTAACCCTGTCACCACCAAATACCATACATTTTATTTTATTTTCATTTAGGGATAATTTATTAATATCAAACCATTTTTTTTGCACTATCAATTCTCTTTCTGCCGTTTTCAATAGTTCTTTTATATCATTCCCTGAACAAAATACATTTGTATCATCCGCAAATGTAACAAACTTCAACGTATTGGATACTTTACAAATATCATTTAAATAAAGTATAAATAACTTGGGTCCCAGTACCAAACCTTGTGGAACACCACAGGTTACTCTTCTAAGCTGTGATTCAGTATTATTAATTTTTACATACTGAAACCTATTACTTAAATAACTTCCCAACCAATTTTGTGTGACACCCCTTATACCATAACGTTCCAATTTCTGCAAAAGGAATGATCAATTGTATCAAATGCTTTACGTAAATCAATAAATACACCCACAGTGTGTAGTTTCTTATCTAATGCTGTTGCTATATTTTCTACAAAATCCATCACCGCTAAAGATGTCGATCGATTACTCCTAAACCCATATTGATGATCACTCAATAACTCATATTTCTCAATGAAGTCATCAAGTCTATTCACAAATAGCTTTTCAAGTATTTTAGAAAATTGAGGTAGCAATCAGCACGGGAGCACCACAAAGCTGCGTGCTCAGCCCCCTGCTGTACTCACTCTATACTCATGACTGCGTAGCCGGACATAGTGCGAACTCCATCATCAAGTTCACCGACGACACCACTGTTGTGGGATAAATCACTTATGATGACGAGTCAGAGTATAGAAGTGAGATCGACCGATTGAACAAATGGTGCCAGCACAACAACCTGGCTCTCAACCAGCAAAACCAAGGAACTGATTGTGGACTTTGGAAGGGGTAGGATAGGGTCCCACAATCCCATTCATATAAATGGGACGATGGTGGAAAGGGTCAAGAACTTTAAATTCCTGGACGTTCATATTTCCGAAGATCTTTCCTGGCCCCAGCACACTGATGCGATTATAAAGAAAGCACATCAGCGTATCTACTTCCTGAGAAAATTACAGAGAGTCGGTATGTCAAGGAGGACTCTCTCAAACTTCTACAGGTGAACAGTGGAGAATATACTGACTGATTGCATCATGGCTTGGTTCGGAACTTGAACATCCAGGAGCGGAAAAGAATGCAGAAAGTTGTGACCACTGCCCAGTCCATCATCAACTCTGACCTCCCCACCATCGAAAGGGTCTATCGCAGTCGCTGCCTCAAAAAGGCTGCCAACATCATCAAAGACCCACACCATCCTGGTCACACACTCATCTCTCTGTTGCCATCAGGTAGAAGGTACAGGAGCTTGAAATCTGGTACATCCAGGTTCAGGAACAGCTTCTTCCCCACAGCCATCAGGCTATTAAACACGACATCAAACAAACTCTGAACTATAACAGCCTATTGCACTTTATCTGTTTATTTATGTGTATATATATGGTCTATAGTATATAGACACACTGATCTGTTCTGTATTATGCCTACAATATTCTGTTGTGCTGCAGCAAGCAAGAATTTCATTGTGCTATCTGGGACACATGACAATAAACTCTCTTGACTTGATTTGACTAATGAATTCTGATGTGTATAGACACATCCTATCTGCTCAAGTTCAAACAAATGCCTCAAAACTCATTGGCCGGCGGTTCATTCTACAGCATGACAATGATCCCAAACATACTGCTAAAGCAACAATGGAAGTTTTCAAAGCTAAAAAATAGTAAATTCTTGAGTGGCCAAGTCAATCACCCGATCTGAACCCAATTGAGCATGCCTTTTATATGCTGAAGAGAAAACTGAAGGGGACTAGCCCCAAAAACTAGCATAAGCTAAAGATGGCTGCAATACAGGCCTGACAGAGCATCACCAGAGAAGACACCCAGCAACTGGTGATGTCCATGAATTGCAGATTTCAAGCAGTCATTGCATGCAAATCATATGCAACAAAATACTAAACATGGCTACTTTCATTTACATTACATTGCTGTGTCCAAAACATTATGGTGCCCTGGAATGGGGGACTATGTATAAACACTGCTGTAATTTCTACATGGTGAAACCAAAAAGTATAAAAATGGCCTTTATTAAAACTGACAATGTGCACTTTAACCATATGTAATTATTTTTCTATTACAAATCTCAAATTGTGGAGTACCGAGGCAAATAAATAAATGATGGGCCTTTGTCCCAAACATTATGGAGGGAACTGTAAATAGAAGCAGGAAAAGGACGTGGCTGCTCCCCAGCCTGATTGTTCAATATAATTGTGAGCGATCTACTCCAGGTCTCAGCTCCTCCTCTGTGTCAATTTCACATAGTCCTCAATCCCTCTGAAAAATGTATGCAGGTAGTACTGCTCTAATGCGATAGTTGCATTCCTAAGAAACCTCGTGTTATGGAAAATAACGTTTATAAAGACAATGGTCTTCGTCTTGCGTATGGCGTGCACAGCCTAAAGTTGTAGGACAACTTGTTCTATCTGATCTTATTTGTTTGTGCACGCCGGGTTGAATGCATTCGTCAAAACAGGGTGGACCACGTGAAGGTTGCAATCTCCCCAAGACAATGGTGACAGTGGAGGAAAGCAGGCGAGGGGCTGGAGAGTTCAAAGTTATTTTTTCTGCAGGATTTTCAAAAATAACAGTCTTTTCAAAACCAGTTCATTTTTGTTACTGCAAGCTAAAAATAATAAAGTGTGTATGTTACTTTAGTTAACAGAGTATGATTGCACAAATGTTAATAGAAGTGACTGTCAATTTCATTTATCACCCATGGTTAAACTAGCAACTATTTTCATAAGAAACAATGGAAGGTAGACAAAAATTGCTGGAGAAATTCAGCGGGTGAGGCAGCTTCTATGGAGCGATGGAATAGGTGACGTTTCGGGTTGAGACCCTTCTTCAGACTGATGTGGGGGTGGGGGGGGGGAAGAAAGGAAGAGGCGGAGACAGTAAGCTGTGGGAGAGCTGGGAAGGAGAGGGATGGAGGGAGAAAGCAAGGACTACCTGAAATTGGAGAAGCCAATGTTCATACAGCTGGGGTGTAAACTACCCAAACAAAATATGAGGTGCTGCTCCTCTAATTTACGCTGGGACTCACTCTGGCCATGGAGACGGCCCAGGACAGAAAGATCAGATTCAGAATGAGAGAGGGAGTTGAAGTGCTGAGCCACCGGGAGATCAGGTTGGTTAATGCAAACTGTGCGGAAATGTTGGGCGAAGCAATCACCAAGCCTGCGTTTGGTCTCACCGATGTAGAGCAGTTGACACCTAGAGCAGCAGATGCAATAGATGAGGTTGGAGGAGGTGCAGGTGAGCCTCTGCCTCACCTGGAAAGACTGCTTAGGTCCTTGGATGGAGTCAAGGGGAGAGGTAAAGCGACAGGTGTAGCATTTCCTTCGGTTGCAAGGGAAAGTACCAGGGGAGGGGGTGGTTTGGGTGGGAAAGGACGAATTGACCAGGGAGTTACGGAGGGAGCGGTTAAAAGCGGGAGATACCATTAAGAAACAATGGTATCAGATTACTGCATGGTGGTTACATGGAAACAGTTTTTACCACCATACTATTGAATTTCAAGACGGCTTTTTTCATTTTGTCAATTTCCAAATAATGTTTAAGTGATTCTCTAGTTTCTGATCAAAATCACATTATAACCAATTCAACCTGCATAATGTTGAACCATCCAAGGACCTAAGCAGTCTTTCCAGGTGAGGCAGAGGCTCACCTGCACCTCCTCCAACCTCATCTATTGCATCTGCTGCTCTAGGTGTCAACTGCTCTACATCGGTGAGACCAAACGCAGGCTTGGTGATTGCTTCGCCCAACATTTCCGCACAGTTTGCAT
Organism: Leucoraja erinaceus; assembly: GCF_028641065.1. NCBI lineage: Eukaryota > Metazoa > Chordata > Chondrichthyes > Rajiformes > Rajidae > Leucoraja > Leucoraja erinaceus. Next base: position 9,620,164 of record NC_073383.1, on the reverse strand, counting down.
TAACCAACCTGATCTCCCGGTGGCTCAGCACTTCAACTGTTCCCTAATTCATCACTCACTATATTTGATCATTATATCTAATTCATGTTACTGAAACACGTGTTCATCGCAGAATTTCCAAGATACCTGTTCCTTGAGTTCCTTCAGTGATCTAGCCTCCACAATCCTCCAGGGCAAAGAATTTCTGAAATTCAACACCTTTTTGAGAATAAGTTCCTATATTCTCCAGCTTCCTGTCCCATTATACTCCACCACTGGCAACATCTCAACATCTACCTTGTCATGCCTTCCTTGGGTATATTTCAATAAGATCATCCCTCACGTTAAATTCCACAGAATACTAATGTAATTTTCGTTAACTGCTCCCGACAGGACAAACCTCACATCCCAGCAATTAGCCAGAGGAATCTTTTCAGGATTATCTCCATATTCTTTCTTATTACTACATACATTGCAGTTAGTTCCCTGCAAATGATCAGGTTAAATTGTAATGGAGATAATGCAAGAGGGTGGTGTAGCACAGTTCCTCCTGAAATCTAAGATAACTATACAGGAAATATTGTATACGGTCATGCAAAGAGCAGGCAGATATTTATTTTACCAGAGTTCATGTTTAGTTCCTGTTTTGAGATTCTGGCGCAAAAAAGTAATCAGCATAACGCATGCAGTAGATATGAAAATACAGATATTAACAGCTTTTGGAGATGAAAAGAGGCTGGGAATAAATATTAGGTAAACATTTATTAAAAGTTACTTTTAAATAGGCAATTGCTAAAGACTTTGCATAAACTGATCAGCCTAAAGGCATTGGTTTTGTACAGCAAATTGGCAAGTTAAATTGATATTGTTGCATGAAAAGATTTATGGAGGAAATCAGAAAAACATGTGAAGCCTGCAACTTAAAGAACAATTTAAGAAGTTGTGGGGGGGGGGGGGGGAAACAAAAGTGCTGGGGAAACTCAGCGGAAATTGTGGTGCAAGATCTGGGTTGAAGAGCTTTCCAGCACCGACATAAACTGAAGAGTATTCCTGGATTGCAATCATTTGCAAAAGAAAACCTACAAAAATAGTCGTTGGTGTTCCTCGGGTTAATTGCACGATACTCTAAGCATTTCCACGTTTCAGCCAATTAAATAATACGCTCCAATCCCTCCCCTTGTATAATCACCGACAATGATTTTGCATTGAACACAAAATAAAAATATCATGATTCTCTGCAGCATAGAGTGATACAGTGTGAAAACAGGCCCTTCGGCCCAACTCGCCCACACAAGCCAAACAATGTCCCAGCTACCCTAATCCCACGCCTGCCTGCGCTTGGTCCATAACGCCTGTCCAATCCATGTATCTGACCATCTGTTTCTTAAACGATGGGATAGTCCCAGCCTCAACTACCTCCTCTAGCTTGTTCTATACACTCATGTGTGAAAAAAGTTACCCCTCGGATTCCTATTAAATCGTTTCTCCTTCACCTCGAACCTCTGGTCCTCGATTCCCCTACTTAGGTAAAAGCAGAGCTAACCTGAGCTAACTCTTTAACCCACCCCCACCCCACACAAAAACCAAGTGCTTCCAATAAATAATTTGCAACTTTTCACATTACGTTCAAATTGCGGGGATGTCCGTGCTTCCAGCGACCAATGTGCCAATGCCCCTCCTTGCTACTGGGTCTCTCGGTGGATGCGACACACTTTTGCGCCGCAGCCGACGGCCACTCTCCGCGCTGCCCCCTTCCTCCTCCCCCGCCCCCGTCCGGTGGATGGAACGTGGGCCCGGCCTGCTCGTGGACATCCCGCCCCCTAGCCCCGTCACGCGGCTCCAAGTTGCGTCACAAAGCTTCCGTTCCAAAGGGGTTGAGTACTGAGGTTCGATCGAACGGTGATACAGGTGCGTGTTGCGAGTTGCTCAGTGTCCCCCCGGGCTGGGTAAGACCATTGCCCGCTGAAGCTGCAGCAGCAGCAGCATAGGCTCTTTGCACGAAGCAACCTGCAAAAGCTGCCCTTTCTCTGGATGCGCTGGCTCCATGGCATAGTGCAGAGAACATAACGCTGCCTATTTTCCTTTGTGGCCTAGTGCAACAAGGGATCCTCTCCCTTTTTAAAGCTGGGTTATAGTTATTGTATGTTTTAACGTTCTTGGTGGCTTTCAGCCTGAAGGAGGGTCTCGGCCGGAAACGTCACCCATTCCTTCTCTCCAGAGCTGCTGTCTGTCCCGCTGAGTTACTCCAGCTTTTTGTGTCTATCTTCGGTTTAAACCAACATCTGCAGCTCCTTCCTACATATTTCAGCATGCGTTGTTTTGTTGGGTGGATGTTTGGTCTGCGAAACGGAGCACGGTGTTAGTTCACTTCCCTGTAGATGTTATTGACGTTCGTGATTAGAATGGCTATGGTGAAATGCATTGTTGTTGCTGTAAAACAAAACGATGCTCTGAATGTGTGTCTTGTCGGGTCAGCTGTACACCGTGTCCAAGTGTTAGGAGTAAAATAGTTTTTTATCAGTTTAGATAAAACTGTAGGTGCGATCAGTAAAACGAATCTTCAGCAGCTGTTCAATGTTATAGCTGCTATTCCATTTGGTAAGCTCCATTTAAACTTGCATCTTTTGCTCTGGCACTTTGTACATTAAATAATACTTTGAGGATTTTAAAATGGACCACAGTTTGAAAATAAATCTTGGAATTACAGGGTCTGTAAATGTGTTTGAAAGTAACACTCTGGTGTCCAGGTTGACTAGCGTGTTTATAATGTTTGACATGTTAGTGAGTCATCATTAATTGGAGATATGTGTAACTGAAGTAAATAAGTTGAAACATAACAAAAGTTTCAACCTAACTTTAAGAGGCAGTGGTGTTTGAAAAGCAGTCCAGATAATGTTCTTTAGTGTAGTGTTAAAATACCTTAAATGTTATGCATTAAAAAAAAAAAGTTGAATAACAATTGAAAAGGTAAGGGTTGGTTAGATATATTTGGGATATACATTGGGAGATGTCACTTGAAAGTAATATCTGCAGTTGCTGGAATTCTGAAGTGAAAGCATTTATAATTTGGGAGTATTGTGTACAGTTCTGGTTGCACCATTACAGGAAGAATGTGGAGGCTTTGAAGAGAATGCTGAAGGTGCTGTCTGGATTAGCGTGTATTACATATGAGAGTTTGGACAAACTTGGATCGTTTCTCTTAAAATGTCAGAGAGACAGAGTTAGATAGCTTCCTGATTAGTACAGGTGTCAGGGGTTATGGGTAGAAGGCAGGAGAATGGGGTTATGATGGTAAGATAGATCAGCCATGTTGGTTGGCAGAGTAGATTTTATGGGCCGAATGGCCCAATTCTGTTCCCATCACATGAATTTATGTCAGAGATTAAGGGGAGACCTGCAAGAAGTATATTTAAATTTATGTGATAGTTAGAATTTTTTTTTCCAGGAGGCATAACTTTAAGGTGTAAAGGGGCAAGTTTAAGATAGATGTGCAGAGCAGGTTTTAACAGAGTGGTGGGTGCCTGGAATGCACTGCCAGGGGTTGTAGTGGAAGCAGATACAATAGTGACATTTTAAAGGCTTTTATATAGGCAGATGGATATGCAAAGAATGGGGGGAGATGGATCACGTGCAGGCAGAGGAAATTAATTTAACGGCGTTATGTTCAGCATGGACGTTGTTCCTGTGCTCAACTGTTTTATGATGAACCGGCATCCACCTGAAATATTAACTTTGTCTAAACAGATGCTGCCTGATCTGAATTATTGCCAGCATTTTCTGTTTCTATTGAAGATGTAATAGAGAGGAACCTGTATTTATTGAGTGACTTTCACAACCTATTGCATTCTAAAACATATTCTGGGTGATCTTGAAGTGTTGACTGTATTGCAATGTACAAAATACCTGCAGATAATCTCTAAGCAGCAATGAAATAATGACGGTACACAAAAAAGCTGGAGAAACTCAGCGGGTGCAGCAGCATCTATGGAGCGAAGGAAATAGGCAACGTTTCGGGCCGAAACCCTTCTCCGAAGAAGGGTTTCGGCCCGAAACGTTGCCTATTTCCTTTGCTCCATAGATGCTGCTGCACCCACTGAGTTTCTCCAGCTTTTTTGTGTACCTTCGATTCTCCAGCATCTGCAGTTCCTTCTTAAACAATGAAATAATGACCATCTTTTAGGAGGTGATATTGTTTGAGAGAGATGGGCCAAGAGATTGGGGAGAATTTCTTGTGCTGTGCAATTGTTTACATCCAACTGACAGACTAGACAAGACGTTGCTGGGGTAGAATCAACAAGCTCATCAGGAGAGCTGTCGCCATCCTGAGAGTGGAGTTGGATTCATTGGAGGTGGTCTTGGAGGGGAGGATGCTCCTCAAACCGCAGTGCAACTAGGACAATACTGCTCACCCCCTCCATGACACACTGTTCAACCTTCCGAGCACCTTCAGAAACAGACTGGTTCCACCAAGATGCAGCACAGAACGCCACAGGAGATCCTTCTTCCTTGTGGCTATCAAACTGTACAACTCCTCCCCCTTCTGTCGTGGGGCAGACTGACTCCCTTCTTCCCCCTCCCCACCACCGCAATCTTTGCACATCCCCAATCCCGGACTTTTCACTAATCACTAATTTCATGTTTCTTGTATTTTATGACTGTTGGCAGACCAATTTCAATAGTGGGATAAATAGAGTTCTATCATATTAACCTCTTAGCTGAGAGACAGCATCCCTGACCATGTAATAATACATCTTGAGCACAGCTCTGCATATTGCTGGATTAATGACTCATGATTTTGAGGCTAGACTTGACCTGCATCTTACTAAAGTGTTATGTCAGAATAAAATGTTTTTTTAAATATGCAAAATAGAACTAGACTAATGCACATAATAAAAGAGCGTGTTAGGATAGTGTGAACACAGATGATGGGAGATTTTGGAGCATAAACTGCTGATTGGAATAAGGATAGTTTCAGTTCTGGAAAAGGAGCAAAGTAGTTGCTTTGCAGGCAATTAAAAATAATACAGGTACAACAATAAACTTTAATGGGAGGCATTGGTTCATGACGTATTCATGACTGTCTGAAGAAGGGTTTCGGCCTGAAACGTCGCCTGAGTCCTGTCTGAGACCCTGTCTGAAGAAGGGTTTCGGCCCGAAACGTCGCCTGAGTCTGAAGAAGGGTTTTGGCCCGAAACGTCGTCTATTTCCTTCGCTCCATAGATGCTGCTGCACCCGCTGAGTTTCTCCAGCAATTTTGTGTACCTTCGATCTTACAGCATCTGCAGTTCCCTCTTGAACAATTCCATACTGGAGCTGTCTTGAATAAGTACAGGAAAGCTTTTTGAATACAAAATTTCAGCTATATAAGCCTCTTGGGCCCCCATCGTAGGCTGTTGAGGAAAGTCATGGGCACAATATGCCAATACATTATGATATTGGAAAGTTACCTGTGATTCAAGAAACCAGATGAAGCTAGCAGTTAGCAGATAATTTTGTGGTTGAACGTTTTGGTCTTTTGTAATTGCAGTTCCAATTTATTGTACATTGGGATAGTTTGAGTTCATTGAGAACTGTGATTGTGGGGGTTTGCACAATTCTGGATCAACATTCATTTATTGTCCTAGATTTTGTACCTATAATGATGGCAAGAAAATTACAGATAAACTGAAGATAAACACAAAAAGCTGGAGTAACTCAGCGGCACAGGCAGCATCTCTGGAGAGAAGGAATTGGTGATGTTTCGGGTCGAGACTGATAACCTGAGTACTTGAGTTATGAAACCTGATTTGCGCCTCTGCAATAGATATCAATTTTTTGGATTAGATTGCATTACTTATTGACATGATTCTGTTATTCTGCCTTGACTTCAAGAAAGTAGCAGTGCATTTGGCCCTTTCTCGTGCAAAGATGAACGTTGGGGTTGCACACAGTGAAGTGAATCCCAACACGAGGGTAATGAACAGCCGTGGTATCTGGTTGACCTACGCGCTTGGTGTTGGAATGCTTCATATCGTGCTCTTGAGCATCCCCTTCTTCACCGTTCCTGTTGTGTGGACATTAACCAATGTCATCCACAACTTGGTGAGTAACTGATGATGGTTTTCATTAACTTTTAGTATGATGAATCCTAAGCTTCTAGCTATTCGTTTTGCATTTGAAGTAGGGCGCACTTTAAGATTAGATTTTAAAATGTAGGCGGTGTATTCAATCTCATCCAATTTATCCACCCAAATATTGACCATGCCAATTACTTGGTCTGCGTTCGCTCTATTTATTCTGTTGCTTTTGATGTAATTGCATTACTAGTTTAGAAATTATTGATGTGAAAATGTGTAGGTTAAAGAAGCTTATTTTCTAGAATATTTATTGAGGTTTCGCATTCTTACATGATGGGTTCAAAACTTGTATTTGCACAAATTTTATCATGAAATACTTCAGTATTTTCAAATAGGAATTGGGGATTGCTATTGGGTTTAATTAAAAAAAATCAAAAAAAATCAAGGCCTTTTAATAAACACAATTACTTAATCCAGTGTCAGAACATTATGGTCCTTAATGGTTATAATGCCATTGCAATGGACAGGAAGGAACTGCATTTCACCAAAACTCAGCACAGACGTAATAAACTGCTATACAAATGTAGACTGTATCTCTCTCCTCTTCTTGATCAAGTGCGAAACATGCAAATGGTATGTGTTGGAGAATGCAATTCATTTCTGTGAACCTTGTACCCATTGAATAAGTTATGTTAGCGAATAGACTGCCTGTCATTTTGGGCATCCAATGCATGTGTAATGGCAAATTTCCGACTCTTCCAGTGTCCAACTTTCCTTCGCCATTATTACACAGGTAAGTAGGAGTGATCTTACGCAAACCAAATGGAACAGGTTTTCCGTTATTGGTTCTTTATTGATGTATTTGTACAAACAAAGAGATCAACTTACCAGGTTTTCCTTATTCTGCATACAAGTTGTAGCTAGCTGTTCTCCACGGTCTGGTGAGAACTGTATGCTCTCTCTGCCTGTGCCTGGTCTGCCCCTCCCTGTTCTCTATACGTATATGTGGATGTATATGTATATATAGGGTCCAAAATAATACTGCAAGATGTATCTAGACAAAATAATATAATATGCCAACAGTAGCTAGCCTAAATATAAATGGCTCCAACAGCATGTATTGAACGCATTTGTACTGTATTTGCTGTTACAGCTTGCAATAGTGTGAGCTGACAGTATTCGATAATGTCTGATCGTGAACCCACACTTACAAAAACTAGGCTAAGTCGGATCAAATAGACTGATGTTAGGAGGAGTGCAAATATCAAGAGTTTTAAACTTGTGGCCCGATATTTGCCTTGTTTTGATTAGTCTATAAAGTAATTCTTCAAGATGTCACACATAAAATTGTGAAATTATTACCGAAGACCATTTGGCTCATTGAGTCTGGTTGCCCCATTTTCCCCGTTGCCCTGTCATTGTAAGAAGAGTCAATTTAAATTCTAAGATGTTTATTATGGTCCCTGGGAGAATTACTAACCTGCACTGAATCACAAATTATTGTTTCTCTTTTGTTTGAGGTTGTAACTTTGTAATACAGATATTACTAATATAATTGACCTTTTACTTATTACAGGGAATGTACGTGTTCTTGCATGCAGTCAAGGGGACACCCTTTGAAACGCCTGATCAAGGGAAAGCTAGACTTCTGACGCATTGGGAACAACTGGATTATGGAGTACAGTTTACATCTTCCAGAAAATTCCTCACCATATCGCCAATTATTCTGTAAGAACTTATTTCTTCTTGAAACCTGACTACTGTTTTGGGGGCTTTGGTCCACTTTAAACCATTCCAGTCTTCCTGATAACTGAGTTTGAGGGTCTCGACCAAAAATGTCACCCATTCCATCTCTCCAGAGATGCTGCCTATCCTGCTGAGTAACTCCAGCATTTTGTGTCTAACTGAGTTTGAATACTACTTAGTATGAATGCCAATGTGCATCTTCACTGTTACTTGGATTTTTTGTTTAAATGGCAAATTGATGCAGGATCAATTATTGTGATTATGACTTCAATTCTGAATGCAATGAAATATAAACTTGACATTCTTAAACCAACCTTGTACTTGCTCATAGATAGAAGTAATTCCATTATGCTGCCAGGCATATTATTTGAATTGGCAGTTGAAAAGTGAACCAGTCAGTATTGTACATACTAAATATTATGTTTATTAGCATATACCCTCGGGAAAATTAAGTGATGCAAAGGTCATGGGTTACTGTTCTTATAGTAATATCATTCATTCCTTTCTTAAGAGAATGGTACAACATTACCATTTGAGGCCTGTTATCTGCATTGCCTTTGTGACCTGGAAAGGTTTGAGTGTGAGAACTTGTCTTAAAGTAATTCCTGTAATGTTGGTAGGGAGGGTGTGATGCAGTAAAGTCAGATGTTCAGGTAAAGCTGGGGAGAAGTTGGGCAAAGTGCAGTGGGGATGATATGTGTCGGATGTGACCAGCATATAGATTCGAATGGGGACCCAGCTTGGAGATCATGGGAATTTGGATCAGAGGAAAGGTCGCCAGAACTTGGAGTCTGACAGTAAATGAGCATTTTCTTTGGGCATGAAAAGTGTGGCGGCTGAAGGATTGATGGGCAGCAGGAAAATTATAGATTTGTTGAATGGGCGCCTGATGAAATTGAGATTTGAATGATTCGGTGTTGGAGAAAAGGAGTTGCAGGGGTAAAAAAAAATTGTACATTGCCTGTGATTCAAAGAGGACAAATGCCACAGAGACTCGGGATGTAGGTCAAACTGGATTGCAGCAAGATTGCATCAGCAGTCTGCTGCTTTGCTGCGTTGTCACATCCAAGCATTGGCTTGAGTTTACATTGACTTAATTATGAAGGAAGTTCAAATGCTTTTACTGAAGGACATTGAAAGATCTTGCAGCATGTTACACACTCGCTGACTGCAGCTGTTGGATATATTGATGGTACCAGAACATTATAAATATTCAATTTTTTTGTGTAAATCCATGCATCCTGTAGCTGATGCAACAGAGGGAAATACTCATGTGATAACTTTTGCAAACCTATTTAAAAGTGATTTAAATGCATAATCCAGTCAGCAGTATTTAAGTTGTATAACGAAAATGTTTGGTGCTGATTTTGTGTTTAATGTTCATTTTTGCTATCTTTTCTTTTGTAGGTACTTTCTGGCCAGTTTTTACACAAAGTATGATCCAACACACTTTATTGTCAATACTGTATCTCTTTTAACAGTGTTGATTCCCAAGCTACCTCAGCTACATGGAGTTCGAATCCTTGGAATCAACAAGTACTGAATTGGAAGTCGTCACTCATGTTCTGACTAGCTTGTTACATTTACTGGGAAGACTGAAAACTGGTAATCTATATTGTTAACTGTTGCTAGGATGTACGGAGCATTCTATATTTCTTCATGCCATTTTCATTGTTTGTATCCATTTCAAAATATGACTTGTATCTTGGTTTTGTAATAGGATAGACAACAAATGAAACTTGGTAATTGGAACTGGTATACCTAATCCTGCAAAAGCTTCCCAGGGGGAAATAAAATCTGGGCAGGCCCAGCTCTGATATGGGAAGAAACTTTATACTTGTCAGTTTTACAAAGCTGACCAAGTATATTGGAGGAAAGTTGCATGAAGGTATTGCTACCTTGGACACTTGGAGTGCAAAGCTTATTTACTGAGGTACAGAAGAATGGGGCACTGCCATGTATAAAATGAGAGGCAGTTTTTGTATTTTATTATTTGTCATGTTTTGGTTTAAAAGCATACTATTTCTTTAAAGATTAAGCAAATAATGGTACAGAACTTTGAATTATAAATGGCAATTAATTGAGATAATGTGTGATAATGTGGATGCATCTTTTGTCAACTAGGTCTAGTTGGTGAACACTTTTATATAGCATGTTATTTCCATGTAAGTTGCCAGAGTACAGTTGATTAAAAGCAAATGTTGTATTCCAGTGTGCTATGGATGCCAGAATTACAAAATAGTATTTTGGGATAAACCTACTGTCGTTTGAAGTATTTGTGATTATTTTGGTTAATGACATTTTTAAGAGGTGGTTTGATACCAAAGGTTTCTCAGCTCTTCTGTACCACTAATCTATTTAAATTGAATGTTGGTAATGAAATTAAAATGCCAGTGTTCATATACTTGGAACTGCCGTGGCAATTTCTCAATCACTTGCATGCTTTCAGGATAATTGTATAGAGCAGGAGCTAATTCCCTACGTGCAAAGAGGATATTGGACCCGCCACCCTAGCTGCTATTGCACAATTCTTAGCAGTCGGCTCAATACTGACACTTTACTTTGGGAATAGGTTGTATGCTCACCTTCTCAGCCATGTCGTTTCCCTTCCATCGTCATGACTCTCGCAGCTAAATGAAGGAATTGCATAAGTACTGCAAATTATTGGCTGAAACCTTGTGTTTGTTGACGCCATGATCACCCAGCAGGTTTATGGAGATTATCAGCAGTACAAATGTCAATTGAGGTTGGTTTACCATTCTCTATTGCAGCTTGTGCTTACAAAAAAAAGTACATTGTCCAAGATCACAAATCCAGTCTGTTTCCCTGAACTCGTGGTTTGTGAAACTGCTTAAAGAATTTAAATGCTTGAGAAAATTGCTCTTACTGTTGGTAAGTATTTCCAGAATGTAAACCATCTGTATGTTCTATGCAATTTTGACTTTGGTGGGGAATATTGATTCTTAATCAATAAAAGCAGTTTGGAGCTTGCAGTATTGTGGCCCATACTTTTCTTAAATTAAAAAAAACCTGTCCTTGACTTTTAGAAACTTAATGTTTGTATTTTGAATGGTTGCCTCCTTTTCAACTTTGAAGAGGCAGCAACAACTCAATGTAATATGAAGTGTATATTTTGCTGTAATCCACTTTCATTCCATAAATTTATTTTTGAATTTGGTGTATGTGTTTTTTTCCAACTCATTCTCAAAGCATTAGGTTTATTGTAAAAGTCAAACTGCCGTTAAGTGAGATACTGTGGACTGTTATAGGGGAAATAGTGAACATAGCACTTCACCAACACAGATCTTGAACATTAGAAAAGCCAATCTTATGAAGCTACATATTTTGGTAACAAAGCAGCTGACGTGAATACCAGTTAAACTGAAAATATAAATGGCTGTTGATTTATATTGTCAGAGGTGAGAAAGGGAATATGAATAGTGTTGAAAATGTGATGGTCATCTAACAAACTCTCTGCAATAGTTAAACCTAAAGCTGCAGAAAAATCATATTAGTTTCTTGATTGAATAAATCAAGAATTAAGTTTTTGTTACTGCTGCTCACGGCACCCTGGAGGTTGAGATGCAGCCTACAATGTTGTGGTCTTAATATATTGAGTGGGCTTAAACAGGATAACCCAAGGAACTAGCTGAAGGATCAATGAATAATTACTACCTGCAATGCAATATAATAAACAATCAACGAGGAAAACTTGTAGCATCAAATCCGTGGAAGCAAATGGACAAATGGCATTTTGGGTCGGGATCCTTCCTCTTTTTCTTGAAGAAATTGAGTTTAATTTTTGCTCAAGCATCTGCAGTTGCTTGTGTCTCTGATGTTTTGTAGTTATACTGTACCCTTAAATGTTGTGAGAGTTTATGCCCCAGGTAATGGAGGCAAATATATTGTATGGCTTCTTCACATTACCCCCCCCCCCCCCCCCCCCCCCGTCTCAGTGCACACGTGCCTAGCATTTCACTATGTAGGACCTACCTCTATTTGGTCACCCAAAGTACATCACTTCTTACTTACCGGCATTAAAATTTGCCTTTGATTAATATCAGCCAGTCAGCGGAAAGATTATACATGATTACAATCAAGCTGTCCACAGTATACAGACACAGAATAAAAGGAATAATGTTTAATGCAAGGTAAAGTCAAATTCAAAATAGTCCAAGGGTCCACAATGGGGTAAATGATAAGTCAGGATTACTCTCTGGTTGCCTGATAATAGCTGGGAAGAAACTGTCCCTAAATTTGGAGATGTGCATTTCCACAAATCTACTTGATGGGAGAGGGAATATCTGGGGGGAGAATCTTCTTTGATTATGCTGCTGGCTTTGCCAATGTAGTGTGAATTATAAATGGAGTCCATTTTCCCTGGTGGCATCAAAGCCATCCACCCAGTAACTGATGCTGTCCTGGCCTGGATGTCTACCCTTGATCTACAACTTTAGGCTGTGCTCGCCATGCGCAAGAAGAAGCCAAACAATAGAGGTCCCAGCACAGTTCCCTGTGATATTCCACTGATCATAGATGTCCAGCCAGAATAAAACCATTCCACCACAAACATTAATTTATGAGTAAGCTTGTTCTCATCCAAAGGACCAAATCACCGTGGATAGCGTGCATCTTAATCTTCTGGATCAGCCCACCATCAGGAACTTTATCAAATGCCTTACAAAAATCTATATTGACACCATTGCCCTACCAAAAAAATCATCTTTGTCAGCTTTATCAGTTCCTCAAAAACTCAAGTTCGTGAGACATGATCTGCCACATACAAAGCTATGAGGACTATGTAGACTCCGTCAAACTGCACTGCCTTCAGCTTGTGTGCCTGGGGCACCGAAGTAGAGTTGTGCTTTACAACGCCAGAGACCCGGGTTCGATCCGGACTATGGGTGCTGTCTGAATGGAGTTTGTATGATCGCCCTGTTCACAAGTGCTCTGGTTTCCTCCCACACTCCAAAGGCGTAGGTTAATTGGCTTTGGTAAAGATTGTGAATTGTCCCTAATGTGTAGGCTACTGCTAGTTTACGGGGATCACTGGTCGGCCCTGCAGTGCCTTCTGACAGCCAACTTCCTGTTACCCCACTTTTTAGTTTCAAAAGCTCTTCAACAATTTCCTTCTTTATCACCTTCTGATCTCAGGCTTGAGTTTCAAAAGCTCTTCAACGCTCCTTCCCTTGGACTCTTCATTTTCTGCATTCAGTCTTCACTGCCCTATAATGCACGCAACATGTTACTATGCAAAGGCTTAACAATTAGAGGCCATCATTGTAAACATCTTAAAATTAATTCCTAACCTCAGGCAAATGCAACACATAAAATGGTGTTGCCTGCCCAGATCTGCTACTAACATATCACTCTAATAGCATTGCTTTTGTTTCATCATGAGGCCGAGATGTGGCTTGTACATTAATTAATTCCGTCACACCACATCAAAGAGAGATTGATGTTTAATAACATTTTAAGTTATAACAGTCTTACAAAATAAAATACTATAAAAATATTTCATCCAGTTATTTAAGTAAATCGGATGGGGCTCATGTTGTCGACCTCCCCGTGGTGAGCCCCGTAAACTGACCTCAGTCAGGCAAACGACAACAAACAGAGAAAGCAGCAGCGCCGCAGCTTGACGCCAACCCGGAGCATGCGCCCTCATTAGGGCGGGCACCTACGGATGTCAAACCAGATGGCATCACCCTGCTGCAGACTTCTGCTGCCTCCAATGCAAGACGTAAATCTGATAACATTATGAAAGAAGCTGACATTCCTTTTCAACCAGTCCTTTAAAAACAATGTAATGGTGATTAAGATCTTTTCTTGTATGTATTTTATATTTAGTCCCCAATGCACCATCTGGAGAGGAAGTTGCATAAAAAACTCTATGTATTCTGGAATGTACCAGTGCCATCGCACACATCACACAAGGTTCTCTGGTGACATACAAGTCATACCCAGTGCATATATAAGGCAATGCATTTGCCACAGTTCCTTGTGGAATATGGTCATCCAACAGAAGCAAAGGTTTAGCAGTACTGATTGCATCATCACCTAGAAAAGGTTCTGCCGAGGCAAAATGACAGTTAGGATGCATGTCATGATTAAAAGCACCACCACCTTGCCCATGAGCAACCTGATCAATACACACCATAACTGCATGAAGCAAAGGATTTGGTCCGTTTCTGCAGTCATGCCCTACAGCTATTATCTTGTCAGATGCTGGATTAACCACCACGGCACCGACTGGTTCCATCCCCAGTTCCTTTCCTGCTTTTGCAGCTTCAATGGCTTTCTCCATGAAAGTTTGCATCTTTGCTTTCTCTTCACTGTTAAACAGTTGGCCGCGGAGGGCGTCGGTCATTTGCTTGTTTTCATGGAACGATGTAGGCCAGTGCTGGCAAGCAACTTCAAATTGTGGTCTAGTCAATGGTTGATGTGCTGGTATCTTGACCTGGAAAGGTTCTCCAAGACCAATGACATCAACATTTATTTCAGGAAAGAGATCAGCAAGAGACACATCCCCATTTAGTGCACCTGCGCCATTCAAGTCACCATGTAGACAAATAATGATTTCTAAAGGATGACCACTTTTCTTGTCCCTGCATGGTCGTACTCTCTTGATATGTGGAAGGTTGCTCAGAGGATAGATATCTGACAGGCGTTTCACAAGAGCAGATGTTTGCTTTTTATTGATAATGGGGGCTGCATATGCATCCAGAAGTTTGACTTCACAAGAATTCTCGTCTGAAAGTACAGGTACCAACTCCCAAGTGAAAGTGCCGAATGCGTCAGTTTTTCTCCTTTTGCACTGCGGTTCCATAACTTCGTCCTCAAAATTGGATGAAACAATTAGCATCGGTTCAAAGTTCAAAGACTCTTGATGAGGGCTGACGAGGGCTTTTTTGACCTGAAACATCAATTGTTTCTCTGGCCACGGAATCTGAGATTTCTCAGCATTTTCAGTTTCAAAAGCAGCCACCGCCTTTCCAATAGTTTGGACTTCCTTCAACTGATCATTTATGGGAACTGGTGGCAGCACCATGCAAGCCTTTGACCAGTAGACGTCCAGTTACACTGTGCGCTGTGGGGCAAAGATCCCCGCTCCGCTATAGGATCTTTGCTGTGGGGCTCATGCATTGCATGGGAGCTGTATCCACGCTGGCAGTCGCAAGGCGGGGGCGCCGAACGGTAACCAAGGGAACCCCGGGCAAAGATCGATCTGACGTCACAAGGAGAACTCCTCTGATCGCAAATTGATACAAAAAACGCTGGAGTAACTCAGCGGGACAGGCGATATCTCTGGAGAGAAGGCATGGGTGAGACCCTTCTTCAGACCTTCTATAACCACTCCTATCCCCGCTTCAACGCCACCACTTCCGGCGTTCCGTCGCTAAAACTGCGCCGCCACCACCCATCAGCTGTGCTTCACTGTTTGCATTCCCCCCCACCCATGAGTTCAGGCATCTTCCGCACACAGGACAGTCGCTTGTTACTTTTTGAATTTAGACATTGTGCCTAGGCTGAAGTAAAATTCTTCGTCGATCAAGTCGAATCTCCTGTTTATGAGTAAGAAACTGCAGATGATGGTTCAGATAGACACAAAACGCTGGAGTAACTCAGCGAGTCAGGCAGCATCTCTGGAGGAATTTAATAGTCTGACCAGGGGTTCGACCCGAAATGACACCTATTCCTTTTCTCCAGAGATGCTGCCTGATCCAGCATTTTATGTCTATCTTTGTTTATGAAATGTTGCCTATACTCTTCATTGGTACTACTTATGATGTGATCAGATGCGTACATAAACTTTGTAAAAGGTACAACACAATATTATATTTAAAAAATATATATTTTGATATTTATTTGAGGGATTATAATCCACACGCATTTTTGTTTTCGGATCAAAGTATTTGCTCGACAGAATTGTAATTTAGCATGCCAATGTAAAAGACATCGGTGTCGACTGATTTATTCTGAAACTTTTCATATCTCTAGTTTCCCTCTCCCCTAAAGAAGGGTCAACCTGAAACATCACCTTCTCTCCAGAGATGCTGCCTGTCCCGCTGAGTTACACCAGCATTTTGTGTCTGTTTTCGGAGTAAACCAGCATCTGCAGTTCCCTCCTACAAATTAAGATGTATGTTTTTTTTAATTGCCAAATATAAGTGTATGAGAGTATGTGAGAATGATATGTCTCCCACCACTATTGTGTGAACTGACAGGGAAGAAAAAGCATGTGATCATAATGGAATGGACAATATATTTCCTTCCATTAAAGATAATAATGAACAAGCTTTTTTGGCAACAGTGCGTTAGCTTTCCGGTCAATTTTACAAAGACTAGGATAATTATTTGCAATGTTTTATAAACTGATGTCAAAATATTCAGCTATCAAAGTGGAATCTACTTGATTGTTAAACCAGTACCATAATCACTCTACTATAGTACCCTTAATATGTTTGTATTTGCTGATATGAATGCATATAGAGATATATGTTTCATGCTCTATTTAGAAAAAAAAATCTGTAATGAATGTAGTGTATTTAATGGAGTTAATATGCTACAGTGTTTTCACAGACCATCAAATACCAGTTCTGGTTTTACAGTGTATTTTTAGAAGATGAAGTAATCTCATATAAGTCTTTGTCTTTCTGCTCCTTCTCGTTTCTCTGTACTGAATTCCGTTTAACGCTACCAACTGACACGCGGTTAAAAGAAAACAATAGACAATAGGGGCAGGAGTAGGCCATTCGGCCCTTCGAGCCAGCACCGCCATTCAATGTGATCATGGCTGATCATCCCCAATCGGTACCCCGTTCCTGCCTCCTCCCCATATCCCCTGATTCCGCTATTTTTAAGAGCCCTATCTAGCTCTCTCTTGAAAGCATCCAGAGAGCAAACAGATGAACATATTTTTACAAATCTGACAACTCGAAATTATGGACAGTAATTCAACTGGAAGGGGGAATGTTTCAAGCGACGGAATTATAGTTGCACTCCTCCAGAGTGGGGAACAGCTAGTGGTGACACAGAGAACCAATGTCCTACCCTTGTGGAAGACAAGCGTGGGGCGATGTTCGGAGTGTTTTCCTGCTGGGGGTTATTAAACTGCTGGGTATTTGGGGTGAACTTTAAACGGTGCAGCCGAGGTTGGAGCTGGCGCTGCAAAGTCGTGCCTCCGGGGATTGTTGCCCCGCCGCCGCTCTCCGTGTAGCATGGTTCGGAAACCGAACGTTTCGCGGGTCGGCGTTGCCATGGCGATGCATTGTCTGGGGACCCGGGCCCTGAGCTGGGCGGCTGCCCGCGCTCCCCGGCTGGTGCTGGGCATCGAGACCAGCTGCGATGACACCGCCGCCGCAGTGGTGTGTGAGGCAGGGACAGTCTTAGGAGAGGCCCTGCACTCTCAGAAAGAAACTCACCTCAAGTAGGTATCCTAATGCTTGCACCATGAACTATATTTGCAACTGTTGTCTAGGGTTGCATTAAGAACTTCGCACTTATTTTGCACTCGTATGGGTTGTTTATTTATTTTGTTTGTCTTATATATCATCTACGTGTATTGTGTTACAGGCCTGTTATGCTGCTGCAAGTAAAAAAATAATCACCCCATGGTAGGTACATTTGGCAATTAAACAGTCTTGACTCCCTTGACAGCTATGAAATCCACGGGTTTCTATTTGCAAAGTAAGAAATGGCCTTGAGGTGCAATGTAATGCATTTGTTTCGCATCTAATAATATTTGTTGATTTTAGTGTAATTGCCTGGAAATTCAAGCTTTCTTTAGCTGCACTTAATAGAGAATGCTGGAAACATTAAGCAGGTCGAGCAGCATCTATGGAGAGATGCCTGACCTGAAAGTTTCCATCGTTTTCTGCTTCTGTGTCTGATTTTAGCATTTGTAATTTTTTGCTTAGAACTAAATACCTTTGATGCTAAATTATTTAAAAACAAACATAGCACTATTCTGAAAAATAAATCCCGGTAGCAAATAACAATTTCAACAAACTATTGAAGGAATTCAGTGGGCCAGGCAGCATCTATAGAGGGAAATATACAGACAGCGTTTAGGGTAGACTGTGGAATGCGAAGAAAGGACCCAGCTATCACTGATGCTGCCTATTGTGCTTAGTTCCTCCAGCAGTTAGGTTTTTATTTTGTTCAGAATTCGGGCATCTGCACTTTTGTGTCTGAAAATAGCAATTTCACTTGCACTTCTGTTGCTTGAAAGTTTGTGATAAATCATTGTTTAGTTTGTTCAAAATAATTATTCTAAAGTGCAAATTAGTATCATGTTCTGATTGCTTTAAGGTTAACAGACTATATATATATTTAAATACACATATATGTATGTTAATAAACTTTAGAACACAGTTTGGGACCAAATGCATGTAAATATGAAAATATGTTTTCATTGTCAAAAGGAAACAACTTTTTTTTCAACTGATACTGATGAACTAATCCTTGATTTCTTAATGTTTCATGAGCAGAAGCGGTATGCAACATTTGAATTTAAATATTCTGATGCTAATTCTCCTTTTATAAATAATAACTGATGTCCACATCTTGTGAGTAGTCAGAGATTCAAAAATAGTCTTTGACGTTGTGCTTTAACTGTAAAACCTTAGTACGCGTGACAATAAACTAAACTAAAAAAGGGAAAATGGCATATTTTGGATATTTGATCAACTGATAAACCATAAATTATTTCTAAGATAGACACAAACTGCTGGAGCAACACAGTACGACAGGCAATGTCCCTGGATAGAAGGACAGGCAACATCTCTGGATAGAAGGAATGGGTGATGTTTTTGTTATCCTTGTATTGTTTTGTTTCAGGGCAGGTGGAATAATTCCACCAGTGGCGCAGAGACTACATAGAGAGCACCTGGACAGAGTGGTGCAGGAAGCTATGGACAACAGTGGAGTACCCCTTAATGAAGTGACAGCAATAGCGACAACTATAAAGCCAGGACTTGCACTAAGTCTACAAGTGGGCCTAGAGTACAGTTTAAAACTAATAGAACGATGTAAGAAACCCTTCATTCCTGTTCACCATATGGAGGCCCATGCGCTGACCATTCGAATGCTGCAGTCGGTAGAATTCCCCTTCCTGGTCCTATTGATTTCCGGTGGTCACAGTCTGCTTGCCGTCGCTCGTGGAGTCGATGACTTTCTTCTTCTTGGACAGACATTGGATGAAGCCCCAGGAGACACACTGGACAAGGTATATACTGAGGGAAATGGTTAAATCAAGGAAAAATAAGTAATATTTTTACATTAATCTGAGGGTCTTTAGAATTATCAGTTATTCTTGCAAGATGACGACTCTCCATACTGATCCCATAGGAGGATTAACTTTTCAAAAGACAGTTAGATTTCGCTCTTAGTGCTAGAGGAATAATATTGAACCTTTGTGTACATTTACAACGAGAATAATTGTTGGATGATTGAAACCAAGAATATGGGGATTAGGCAGGAAATTGGAGTTGGGGGCGAGGGCAGATCAGCTGTGATTTTATTAACTAGTAAAGCAGGGCTTAACATTAGCAGTTTGAGGTTGAGCAGGCCACTGATCAAATGACTTGTTTTCTAATGTAAACACTCGTGCTTTCTGTCTTCTAACCTTCTCTTACTCCAGCATGGCATGTGCAGTCGGACCCGCTGAGTTAGTCCACCACTTTAGGTCTTTTTGGCATATGTTCTTCTTATCAAGTCCACATCACAGGATTAGAAATTGTTCAGCCAGAGCTGAACACACTTCTCGGCAACTGCGTACAATGTGTCTTGCGCTTCATATGTTAGAATGTGCTATTGAAAACGTTTTTTTTTTCCTGTGGGTTACTGAAATCCTAAAATAAATTGCAAAGAAGTGGAAGCTATATTGCTTTGTGTCTTGCAAAATCTAAGATACATAAAACAGTACAACAATGAACAAGTCCTACTGCCCACAATGTCTGTACTGAACATGGTGCCAAGATAAACTAATCTCATCTGCCTGCACATGATCCATCATCTCATCTTCCCCATACAAATTTTCCCCAATAACCTTAAAGCTAGGCCCTCTAGTCTTTGACATTTACACCCTGGGAGAATGGTTCTGACTGTCTACCTTATCTATGTATTTCATAATTCAACATGCTCCTGTCAGGTTTCTTTCTCTCTCCCCCCTCCCCCGCCCCCCTCCCTCCGATACTCCAGACAAAATGATCTAAGTTTGTCCAACCTCTCCTTATAGATAATACCCACTAATCCACATAGCATTCTTGTAAATCTCTTCTGCACTCTCTCCAAATCTTCTCATCCAGCCTGTGGAGAACAACACTGCACACAATACTTCAAATGCAGTTTAACCAATGTGTTATGAAACTGCAACGTGACTTTCTGAGTCTAATAATGTCTCGACCGATGAAGGCAAATGTACCGTACGTTTTCTTTATCACTCTATCTACTTGTGTTGCTTCATTTAAGGAGCTGTGGACTCCCGAGATCCCTCTGTACATCATTGCTGTTACGGGTCTTGCCATTAACTGCATACTTTCCACTTATTTACAACCTCCCCCATGATGCAACACCTCACACTTGCTCAGTTTAAACTTCATCTGCCATTTCTCCACCCATATCCGTAACTGATCTAAATCTCACTGTATTTTTTGACAGCCCTCCTCACCGTTCACAACTCAACCAATATTGGTGTCATCTGCAAACTTACTAATCAACTACGCTGTATTTAAGTCCAAGTCGAGATTTTGGGCTAAATTGTATAAGCATTTTTTGTGGGAAGTTCAGTTGTTGACTTATCCGTCGATGAGCTGATGTGCACCTGAGGACAGACAAAAATAGTGAGAAAATTTGGCTGGAGTGAACTTTTATGTTGACTTGCAACCAAATTTCCTCGATCATGCAATTTCTGGTATTAGATCGATTAGTTGTTGATCACTATTATAAGTTTTTAAGTGAAATTATTATTTTATCTTTTTATTGGTATCGATAAATATTTTAACATTTTCAACCATTTTTAAATGGTCAGCATGGACCCGGTGGGCCGAAGGGCCTGTTTTCCAAGTTTCTAAATTAAACTAAACTAAATAAAATGTATCTAGTTATCTGAGATGTTTGGAAACAATGCAAAGGTTTTTTGAACATAATGTGGAAGAGCACTTTTCCTGATGACCCTAGAAATTCAGCATGGAACCAGGCCCTTCGGCCACAGAGTCCGCTCCGACCAGCGATCACCCCATACACTAGCACTATCTTGCACACTATGGATAATTTACAGAAGCCAATTTACCTGCAAACCTGTACGTCTTTCGAGTGTAGGAGAAAACCCAAGTGGCACAGAGAGAGCGTACAAACTCTGTACAGACAACACCTTTAGTCAGGATCGATCCCAGGCTTCTGGGGCTGTAAAGCAGCAACTCTGCAACTGAGTCACTGTACCGCCCCCATTATAGCCATTTAAACTTATGACACTCTTTCTTTACAGATTGCAAGAAGACTATCGCTGAAGAATCACCCAGCATGCTGTACAATGAGTGGGGGTGAAGCTATTGAATATTTGGCCAGAACGGGGAATCGATTGCATGTTGAGATAAGAGAACCTATGAGCCACCATATAGACTGTGATTTCTCCTTTTCTGGTCTTCGCAATCAGGTCAATCTAATAATTACCAAAAAGGAAAAGGAAGAAGGTTAATTGGTCTTTTACCTGTTTTCTTCATGTGGTTCAATTCTGATTCAATCTCGCTCGCTCCTGTATATTGTAAGTCAGATGTATTTCTCAAGCAGGTATCCAGGATGGCCAGTTGCTGTCGTGTGTGAATGACATTGCTGCTGCTGTGCAGCATACAGTGGCAGTTCACTTAGCAAAGCGAACACATCGAGCCATTCTCTTCTGCAAGAAGGAAGATTTTTTGCCCCAATCAAACCCAGCCTTGGTTAGTATCTCATTCTGCAGCCATGCTCCACTTAAACATAGCATTTGTTGGCCAAGGGTTCATTAAATGGTCATATGTGGTGCTTAATTGGAAAAGTGAAGAGAGTAGGATGGTGCTTTTAAAAAGGATATGAAAAGTGTCAATGAAATTTACAAAAATTAGAGTGCGCACGGAAAGGCCATAGCCCCAGTAATATGTGGAAATGGTTTTGTTCCACATGAACATAGAAAAGTACGAGACAGGATCAGGTCCTACAGCCCACAATGTCTGTGCTGAACATGTTGTCAAGATATACTAATTCTTCTTCTTGCGTATGGCGTGCCCAGCCTAAAGTTGTAAGACAACTTATTCTGTTTGATCTTCTGTTTGTGCACACCAGGTTGATTGCATTTATTGAAACAGGGTGGACCACGTGAAGGTTGCAATCACCCACCCGTAAACTCATTCATCTGCCTGCACCTGATCCATAGCGCTCCATTCTCTGCATATCAATGTGCCCATTGAAAAGCCTCTTAAATGTAACTATCACATCTACCTCTACCACCACCCCTGGCAGCACTTTCCAGGCACCCACCACCCCCTGTGTATGAAAATAACTTGCCCACGCATCTCCTTTACACTTCGCCTGTTTCACTTTCAAGCTATGTCCTCTAGTTTTTGACATTTCCCCGCAGGGAAAAAGGGTTTCCACTATCTACCCTTCCCATGCCTCTCATACTTGTAAAAACTTCTATCAGGTGTCCCCTCAGCTTCAGGCTGCTGTCTACACTTTTCTATCCACCTCATCTCAGACGCAGCATATCAGCTGATTCTCATGTTGAGTTACCACATCGTTGAGTTATCAGTCTCTACGGCGACACTGCTGGAAAAGGTTGATAACCCCAAGCACTTCCACACGGGGAGGGACTGGTAGGTGGGGAATCAGCTGGCTAACAGCATAACTGTTAGCATCTGTTCCAGGCATACACTGGCCCAATACCCGAACTCTACCTCCACTACATGAATGACTGCATTGGTGCTACCTCCTGCACCCATGGAGAACTCACTGATTTTATCAACTTCACTAATTTCCATCCTGCACTCAAATTCACTTGGATCATCTCCGACATCTCCCTACCGTTTCTAAATCTCACCGCCTCCATCACAAGAAACAGACTATTGGCCGACATCTACTACAAGCCAGGGTTACTGACTCCCAAAGCTATCTTGACTACACTTCTTTCTTCCCCTACTCCCAATTCCTCCATTTACGCCGCATCTGCGCCCAGGATGAGGTGTTCTATACCAGGGCATCAGAGATGTCCTAATTCTTAAGGAAACGGGGGTTCCCCTCTTCTATTATAGATGAGGCTCTCACTAGGGTCTCCTCGATATCCCGCAGCTCCGCTCTTACTCCCTCTCCCCCCCATTCGTAACAAGGACAGAGTCCCCCTTGTCCTCACCTTCAACCCATCAGCCGTCGCATACAGCAAATAATCCTCCAACATTTTCGCCACCTCCAACGGGATCCCACTACTGACCACATCTTCCCATTTCCACCCCTTTCTGCTTTCTGCAGAGACCGTACCCTCAGAAACTCCCTGGTCAACTCATCCCTTCCCACCCAAACCACTCCCTCCCCGGGTACTTTTCCCTGCAACCGCAGGAGATGCAACAGCTGTCCCTTTACCTCCCCCCTCGACTCCATCCAAGGACCCAAACAGTCTTTCCAGGTGAGGCAAAGGTTCACTTGCACCACATCTACTGTATCTACTGTTCCAGGTGTCTACATCGGCGAGACCAAGCGCAGGTTCGGCGATGGTTTCACTGAACACCTCCACTCAGTCTGTCTTAACCCACCTGATCTCCCGGTGGCTCAGCACTTTAACTCCCCCTCCCATTCCCAAATTGACCTTTCTGTTCTGGGCCTACATTGTCAGAGTGAGGCCCAGCGCAAATTGGAGGAACAACACCTCATATTTCGCTTGGGTAGTTTACACCCCAGCGGTATGAACATTGACTTCTCCAATTTCAGGTAGTCCTTGCTTTCCCTCTCTCCATCCCCTCCCCCTTCCTAGTTCTCCCACTAGTCATACTGTCTCCGACTACATTCTATCTTTGTCCCGCCCCCTCCCCGACATCAGCCCGAAGAAGGGTCTCCACCCGAAACGTCGCCCATTCCTTCTCTCCAGAGATGCTGCCTCACCCGCTGAGTTACTCCAGCATTTTGTGTCTTCTATTAGCAACTAGTTTGACCCCAGCATTGAAATGGCATCTTCTTGTCTCCTTTGGCTTCTTAAAGTTGATGACCAATTGCACTTGAAGATCTAATCAAATACAAACATAGCCTTTCTTTAGCACAAAATGACCCTATTAAGTGACCTACATAGGGAGGCTAAATGATTTCACACAAAAAAAAATACATGTATATGAA
This sequence comes from Leucoraja erinaceus, assembly GCF_028641065.1. NCBI lineage: Eukaryota > Metazoa > Chordata > Chondrichthyes > Rajiformes > Rajidae > Leucoraja > Leucoraja erinaceus. The sequence goes on along the minus strand of NC_073383.1, from coordinate 9,596,030 downwards.
AGTGTTGATTTTTCACATGTTTTATATTCCTTAATTGTAGAGCATTTCGAAGCACATCATCTGTGCATCCTCCTGAGTGAGGAAATTAAGGGTTATTCATGAAGAAAGATTACACTTTCAGTTACTGTTAACATCTTGTTTTTTGATTTTTGTGGTCTATTCACATGTATTCCTTGCTTCATCTCAGGTGGTTTCAGGTGGAGTGGCCAGCAATGAATACATCATAAAAGTCTTGCAGATAGTAACTGAAGCAAATGGGTTGTCACTGAACTGTCCTCCTCCTAAGCTCTGCACAGACAACGGCATAATGATTGCATGGTGAGAGAAATATAAACTGTTATTCTTAATTTGAAGTTTTATTGCTTGGCTCTTTTGTGGAAATTTTTTTTTCAAGTGCAAACCTTGAATTTCCCAGATTTGGTGCTTGGTCATCAAGTGTTTCATTTCCAACAATCCAGATGTGGAGGAAGTTAATCTGGATAAATTTGACCTTTTCTGCTGGACCCCGGACCAATTTTCAAACCATTGATCCAAAATTTTTCTTTGTCACTAACTCCTTCACTAGATCAAAGCACAACAGCAATAATTTCTCGAACCATATAAGAAGGTGTTGCAGGTCCATTCACTACTTATCAGAGGAACAGGACACTGAATACCAAAATAAAAATTGGGCATTTAGTTTTGTTTTTGAAAGCAATGAGACCATTTAAGAGGCTGAATATGTAGCTGCTGCATAAGAGAGTCATAAACAGAAGAAATGCAGCATGGAAACAAGCCCTTTGGTTCACCAAATCCAAACTGACTGACCATCAACCACTGATTAACACAAATCATAAAATAATCGAATCCAACTTTATTCTATCCATGTTGTCCAACGCTTAAAATGTGGATTGCAAGCATGTTGGACATCACGCATCTTGAGGAAATGCGATTCCTCCTAATGGATAAATCAGACCAATTCATAACGAGTTGGTCTCCATTTGGAATCATATGGTGCAACACAATTGTAAAAGCTAACTGTTTCAGGACTGGACGAGGGATGGTCAAGATTATAAACAATGATCTCCGTTTTTTTTTCCTTCTTTATGTCTTATTCTCTTTTCTATTTTCTTTTCCTCAACTTTCTTTACTCATTCGTCTTTTTTCTTTTTCTTCACACACTATATATCTCACGTCTTTCTATCCTTTACTATCTAATTTATTTTTCTTATTCTCATCTTTCATTATTATAACACAAAAAATAAGAAGCTGTACATAAAATGTATTATGAAAATATATATTAGGCACTTTGGTGCCATATGATTGTACTTCTAATAAAATAAAATATTTTTTAAAAAATGGTGTCAACAATATCTCCAAATTCTACCACGCACCTAGACTCAAGGGACAACTTGACAAATACCAATTAACCCACCACTCTGCATGTTTTTGGGCAGCTGGAGGAAACACACAGGGTCACAGGGGGATCGTGCACACTCCACACAGATAGCACCCAAGGTCAGGATTAAAGCCAGGTCTCTGGTTCTTTGAGGCAGAGCTCGACAATCTCCACCACTGCTGCCCGCCCTTAAACACAATTCATTATTTGTTCACTCATTGTTTAAACCTCAAGGTGTAAGATAATTACTTCAGCCCTTGAACATGCATATTCTCCATGCAAACAGAAGTAAGGTGCCAGTGTACAACTCATAAATGTCTGTTTTTTTTTTTAACTTTATAGGCAGCCAGTAATGGCAGATTTTCAACTTGGCACAAAGTAGTGCAGAAGAGACTTACCATTGTCAAAAATGTAACACATTTGGTTTAATCTTATGAAACATTTGTAGGATAATTGGCCTCAAATTGCCGCAAATATGTTGGGAATAGATGAGAAAGTGGGATAACAGAACTGATGTGAACAGGTTGGTATGATGGTAGGTGTGGACTCCGTGGGCTGAAGCATGTTGTCATGCTGTATCTCTAAACTGAACCAAAGAGGAAGGCCAATTGGCACAACTTAGTCCATCTATTCTGAAACACCCTTCTGCGCGCTCACTGCAGAATTCAACTGTAGCTTCAAATGATGCCAAAATTTACTCCTTCTGCTCCCCATACCCTTTGTTTCACCCTAATGCCCTTACCAAATGTGGAGAATAGTTCCTTACATTAGTTATAATGTGGCTACTAATTGAATTGCAAATTGTGTTCTCTTATCATGCTCTCATGTTTTGATGTGAATTTATGCCTGAAGGGCCTGTTCCACTGTACGAGGTAATTCAAGAGTTCTCCCGAGTTTCCCCTGATTCGAACTCGGAAAATTACGGTAATGGCCACTCGTAGGTACTCGGGGCTCTCATGAAAAAACTTCACGAGCTTGCCGCGTTTCCCAAGTACCTGCCATTAGCGTTAACAGCCGCTAGGAGACGTCCCGAGCTCCGATGTACCCGCTATATACATTCTACGTACTTGCCACGAGTTTGATTTTTTTTTTAAACTCGGGAGAGCTCTTGGGCAAACTCGTATAGTGGGACAGGCCCTTGAGCCTTTTACTGATAAAAATACTTCAAGATCATTTGTGAGTAAGGTGGTCCAAAAATTGTAGCGCTATCGTGTACCGTTTTGGCGTAGTTCCGGGATCACATACACACACATACATAGAAACAAACAAGATGAAAGTTTTAGTAATATATAGATTGGGGGTGTGGGCAAGATGTTTCTTTATAATATTCTAATCATCAATCTCAGCAGTGCCTCCCAGTTTGAGTGCCTTTCTTGTACCGTGTAATTGGCACTGAGTACAAGATTCATTATGTAATGTTACGAGATGATAGTTTAAATATGATGTCCTTTGGCATCTCCTCTACAACATTGCCTGCATGATCACTTTTAACTTCATGCCTTCATCAATTTTATTCCATGTCATTCATTTTGTATAATGGACAATAATAAATGCAAAAAAGGTTGGATAAAACCTTTTACTTTTTTTGTATTTTTAATTGGACATAGTGTGCCTATTTTTAATTTAATATTCTTATATGCAGTTCACATCCTGATTTTAAAACAGATTCTGATAATGTTTTTCTTTTGTGAAGCGACGTACGGTTGTTAAAATGACACGTGTCCATTGTTTCTGATTTCTAGGAATGGTATAGAGAGACTTAGAGCAGGAATCGGCATTCTACATAATCCAAAAGCAATTCGCTATGAGCCAAAGTAGGTAACAAATATTACATTTTTGATAAAAATCAGAGTTCTGAGTTACATGTAGATTTTTCAATTGTAGTTTTGCTGTTTGAGAATTATATACAAACCTATGGAAACACATGACTGAATATTAAGATACACGAAAGCCATTTTAAAATGAGGAGATATAGATGTAATTAAAATAAGAATGCATTGTTGTTGATCAATCTCTGTCACTTGTTTTGTAGAGCCCCTCTTGGAATTAACTTATCAGAACAAGTCAGGAGAGCAGCATTGAAAGTTCCTTATCTAAAACTGAAGATATGACTACCAGTGCTTTGCTGGGTGGTCGCCCATTTTAAGAATCGCCAAACTGAAAATCTCCAGCGAGAATGATTTTTAAATTAAATACATGTATATTGGATTCTACATTTATAAACAATATTACACCATGTATATTTGAAATATTAAAAATCAAATTAGTTATTGACCGAGAGTGTATTTTGATGCAAAGTTACCAAAATTTAGTCTAGATTCGCAAAATTTCTCAGATGTTGCTTGCTGTAAGCACAGTGCCCTGATAATTCAATGCTGGGGAAGGCACATGAAACCAGTGTTACGTAGAAGGCCAGGTTTTGAAGAAGAAGTTACAAATTGTTATTGAAGTTCATGTCAATGTGTAGTTGAAAACGCCACGCTTGGTTCAAGAAACTTCTGATGGGTTTGCCATCCTGGATTGCAGGTTAATTGCAGATTCCATTGTTGGGGCATGGGAAGTGGGGATTGTGGAGGTCAGTAGGGAACCTTCTTCACAGTGGAGAGAGGCCTAGGTTCAGTTTTCATGGTTAGATATCAGTGAGCGTTGAAAGGCTGGTGGTCTGCAGATTAGAGTGTTTTGGTGTACAAATTGGAGAAATTATAGTGCTTGGCTACACAAGAGTGAGGATGTAAGAAGGGGATTGGGAAAATGTGGACTGATCAGAAATGGGTCGGTATTTGAAGACCTAAGTGATAACCGGACAGGGAATTAAGTTCTTAACTTAAAAGGGAGACGTTAAAAATAACATTTATTTGGTTCCTTGTTGCTGGTTGATGACATTTCATCAGAATATTTTTGATATTTTTTGTTTTTATTTCAGATTTCCAGCTTTTTTAGTTTAAATTTAACTTCAAAGCATAATTAATGACGGTCTGGGTAGTCTTAGACTGTCCTATTACCAATCAACCAAAAAGGGAAAACAGCAAAACAAACATTTACCAAGCTCTCTGAGGAGCTCTGAAAAGGCAGCTTCCATTAGCAAATTTTGGAGATAAACTAGAGATAATTCTAAGTACAGATAGTACAAACTACTCTTATTTTGTAAGTATTTGCTTACTTGATATAATGCTGGAAAATGAAGTATTGGAAGGAACTATTAGCAAACTGTAGCATGATAGGTACCATCCAAGCTAACTCTGCACAAAGAACCACACAAAGTGAATAGTGAAAGGCCTGGTTAGATTGAATGTGGAGAGGATGTTTACATTAGTCAGGGCTGACAACTCTCACGCTTTGAGCGTGAGACTCACGCCCTCAAGCAAACTCTCACGCCCTCACGCTCATCAGACATTTCTCACGCTCAGTGGTGAGAAATTTTGTGATCAACGAAAATTTCAAAACTCGGATAAACTGCATGGTCCGCGGGTGTTGGAGAGCCGGGGCTGCAGGAGGGATGGAAGCAGAACCAGCGGCGGGAACAGATGCGGGGAGCCGGAACTGGTGAGTTTGCGGCGCTGTCGAGTGTTTGCGCGGCTAGCAAGTCGCTCGCTGCAGCTCTGGCCATGGAGCACTCCGGACCAAAGATCCTAGAGGGACAAGATAGACCACTCCTCGAAAAACGCGTAGTATGACGTGTGTGACCGTCGACGCCATATTGTTAAGCATTTATTGGGCTGTAATGGCGTCCTCAGCTAAATCTACATCTCACTGCTCCGCTATCAACTGTTCTAATCGTAAATCTAAACGACCAGAGCTGTCATTCTTTAGGTTCCCCAATAAAAAAGAAAGGTAAGAATATATTATTATAATTTTTTGTCGATATTCTGTCGTGAAAATGTTATTTTCTGCTCTCCCATCAACGGCCTTTGGGAAACTGGGTTTGTCGGTACATTAGAAAGTTATTAGACTTATTTTATTACATCTTTACTTACCACAATAATAAAGACAAGTTTAACACTTCTATACGTTTTTTGTTTTGTTCTTGTAAGGGTAAGGGTTTGGTCTCCAAAATATGGCCCGCGGGACACATTGGGCCCAGTGACCAGGAGATTTTTCGAGCTCAGACTCGAGTCCGAGAACGCGGCGGCTGTTACCCGTTATATCCCTCGAATTGTCGTGAAGAAGGGTACAATCAAAGATTATACAACTCAGCTCTATCATCTTTGGGTGCAATGGTGGGCCGGGGATTCGGCGGCGGCGGTTGCAATCAAAGATAGTAGAGTAGCTCTGCACTATAATCTTTGGTCGGAATGGGACGGCTGAACGTTATAACATGCTATCGTTCCAACAGTGGCTGAATGGGAGAAGCCAGAGAGTAATGGTGGATGGCTATCGTTCCACCCTCCCTCTCCCCCTTCTCCCTCTCCCCCCCTTCTCCCTCTCCCCCTTCTCCCTCTCCCCCTTCTCCCTCTCCCCCTTCTCCCTCTCCCCCTTCTCCCTCTCCCCCTTCTCCCTCCCCCCCTTCTCCCTCTCCCTCCCCCCCTCCCCTTCTCCCTCCCCCCCTTCTCCCTCTCCCCCTTCTCCTTCTCTCCCCCTTCTCTCGATCCCTCTCCCTTCTCTCGATCCCTCTCTTCTCTCGATCCCTCTCTAATAAACTCTTCTACATTTAAGGTGAAATGACATATAAGAGACAAAAAGCATCGTCAATATACAGGTCTCTCCACACAACTGAAAACAATTGCACTTAAGTGATATGTCATCCATTGTGCAGGCATCTAGTTATGATCATTTTTTTTTTATTATTAGTTAATCATAAATGATATCTCCTGTAATTTCAGATGTCAACGGTGGGTCCAGAATACTCGTCGACAAGATTTCCACCATAGTGGGCAGGATATCAAATAATAAGATGGAGATAGACACAAAAAGCTAGAGTAACTCAGCTGGACAGGCAGCATCGCTGGAGAGAAGGATCTGGATTACACTTCTTCCCACCCTACTTCTTGTAAGGACTCTATCGCCTACTCCCAATTCCTCCGGCTATGCCGCATCTGCACCCACGATGAGGTGTTCCACACCAGGTCATCGGAGATGTCCTCATTCTTCAGAGAACGGGAGGGTTCCCCTCTTCTACTATAGATGAGGCTCTCACCAGGGTCTCTTCTATACCCCGTGAATCGGCTCTCACTTCCCATCCCTCCACTCGCAACAAGGGCAGAGTCCCCCTTGTCCTCACCTTCCACCCTACCAGCCATCACAGACAACAAATAATCTTCCGACATTTTTGCCACCTCCAACGTGATACCACCACTTGCCACATCTTCCCCTGTCTTCTCTTGTCTGCTTTCCGAAGAGACCGCTCCCTCCGGAACTCCCTGGTCAATTTGCTCCTTCCCACCCTCACCAACCCCTCTCCAGTCACTTTCCCTTGCAACCGCAAGAAATTATACACTTGTTGCTTTACCTCCACCCCACCCCCCCTTTGCTCCATTCAAGGACCCAAGCAGTCTTTCCAGGTGCGGCAGAGGTTCACCTGCACCTCCTCCAACCTCATCTATTCACTGCTCTAGATGTCAGCTGCTCTACATCGGTGAGACCAAGAGTAGGCTTGCCAATCGTTTTGCCGAACACCTCCGTTCGGTTCGTCTTAACCAACCTGATCTCCCGATGGCTCAGCACTTCGACTCCCCCTCCCATTCCGAATCCGACCTTTCTGTCCTGGGCCTCCTCCATGGCCAGAGTGAGGACCACCGTAAATTGGAGGAGCAGCACCTCATATTTCGCTTGGGCAGTTTACACCCCAGCGGTATGAACATTGAGTTCTCTAATTTCAGGTAGTTCCTACTTTCTCCTTCCGTTCTCAGTTCTCCTACAGCCCACTGGCTCCATCTCTTCCTTTCTTCTTCCCCCTCCCCCGCCCCCACCCTCACATGAGTCTGAAGAAGGGTATTGACCCGAAACATTGCCTATTTCATTTGCTCCATAGATGCTGCCTCACCCGCTGAGTTCCTCCAGCATTTTTGTCTATCTTCGATTTTCCAGCATCTGCAGTTCCTTGTAGAAATCTTCTCAAGAGCATTTTCTTTCTACATCTCTGTTATTTAATGCAGAATAAGAGCATATTGACTGCAGATATTTTCTGTAATTTCAGATGTCGACATTGGACATGATCTACACCGAACTGCGGAGTATTTGTGAAATAACTGCCCTCTTATGTACATTGTGTGAAATTGTGATTTGCTAACTGCACAAATATAATGCGAATGGCGATTTATTTATTATTGTATCTATGTTGGACATTTTGCTGTTTGGTGAAGCAGGGGTGGGGCTATCATTGTGTTACATACGTTAAATTGTACATCACTTTCACTGGTTAGCTGATATGCTGAACTGCAACCCTGTATAACTCGCGCACAGAATAATGTGAATTGTGTAAATCTTATCCCAACGGGTCTCACTTAGTCTATTGATTGTGTATAAGCTGCAAATTTTGTCCTTTGTTTGAAATGTGTAGAATGTGACATCACTTTTATTGATTATCTGATATTCTAAATTCTGCAAATTCTGCAAGTCTGTATATGTCGTGCACAAAATGATGTAAATAAAAATTGTTTTCCTGTTTAAGAAGTTCAATTGAGAATTATTTGAAATTGTGGGGGTTGATACAAAATACTGTTGACCCACAAATGTGTTGATATGAGACATTCACATTTAAAAAATCCATGTCGCAAAAAAAGCAAGAAGGTGCCCATGTTATTTGACCAACTTGCCAGATTAATTTAAATATACACAATACACAATACAATTTATTTGTCACTTGAACCTCGTAGAGGTTGTTGGAGCCCCCGGCGTGCGCTAGAAAAGTGCCGCAGCCATTTAAGCCACGCCGGGCGATGATGTAAGGCCCCGCTCCAGGTCATCCTCGACCCCCGCTACTCGGGCGGAATAATTTGCCGTTGCGGAAGCCCCGAAAAGCGGTCTCCCAGCAGGGACCCGCAGGCTCCAATATTACTGTCTGCCAGGCCTGCGGTTGGAGCCTCCGAATCTCCGGGGCTCGGGTCACAGCAGCGCATGGGTACATATGTAGGTATGTATGCATTAGTTTTGCTCCTAATTCCCATTTCAAAATCATTAATATATATGGTAAACAGTTGCAGCCCCAACACCAAGCCTTGTGGCAAAAAAATCCAGAAGATTAGTCAAACATGATTTTCCTTTCATAAATCCATGTTGACTTGGACAGATCCTTTTACTGCTATCCAAATGCCCCATTATTGCATCTTTAATAATTGACTCCAGCATCTTTCACACCACCAAAGTCGGGCTAACTGGTCTGTAATTTTCCGTTTTCTCTCACGCTCCTTTCTTGAAAAGTGGGATAGCATTAGCTATCCTCCAATCCACAGGAGCTGATCCTAAATCTATTGATCGTTGGAAAATGATAATATATATAAATATATATGTATGTGTATATATGCATGTATGTGTATATATGCATGTATATGTGTGTATATACGTATGTGTATATATATATATGTTTATATATGTATGCATATAAATGTATCAATATGTATGCATTTGTGTATGTGTGTGTATATATGTGTGTATAAATATATATATATGCATATATTTATTATTACTATATAATTATATATATAATTGCCTTTATGGTTTATGTATATCATCTTACAAGACAAATAAATTAATAGTGATGATTTAAATCAAAGTTGCTTCTGATACATGAGAATAAACTATTATCTCTAACTTGCCTCTCACACACAGACACACATTCATATAAATATATTAAATATATATACGTTAAATTTAATTTTTTGCAGTGTGTGTTAAAGCAATACAATGCAAGGGAAACTACACAAAGGAGGGGTCTGTTCCCGCTACAAGATACTTGAGGATCTTTGCTTTGGATCAAAGATTATAGCGGAGCTCTATAATCTTTGCTTTGAATCACAGCGGGTGGAATACCGGAAGTCGAGTGTCGCTGTAACAAATGGCGGCCGTGACGTTCCGTTGCGTACTACACGTCAGCCCATTGAATTTCGAAGGAGTGGTCTATCTTGTTCCTCTAGGATCTTTGCTCCGGACAGTGCGAGTGTCCCGGGCCGCGGAGGCGTCGGAAGCTCCGCTGTGGCGAAAGTCTCTGTGCCGAAGGGACAGACTCAAAGAGAGGTGGAGAGAGAGACAGGGGAAGAAAGACGGGGAGAGAGAGGGGGTTGAGAGGAGAGAGAGGGGAGAAAGGGGGCGTGAATGGAGAGAGAAGAGGAGAGAGGGGGGAGAGAGCTGGGAGAGGGGGAGAAGAGGGAGAGGGAAGTGAGAGGGAAGAAGGTGGTGGAGAGGGTAGGAGAGAATGGGAGAAAGAGGGGGAAGAGGGGAAATATAGAGAGATGGGGGGCAAAGAGAAAGGAGATAGAGACAGGAGAAAGAGAGCCAGGGGGAGAGTGTGGGAGGGAGAAATGGGGGAGAGAGATGAGAGAGAGGGGGGGAAGAGAGAGAGGTGAGAGTAGAGACAGAGAGAGGGGGGAGTAGAGAGGGAGGGAGAAAGAGAGGGGAGGAGAGGGAGGGAGAGAAGAGGGTGAGAGAAGAAAGAGGGAGAGAGAGGTGGGAGGGAGAGGGGGAAGAGGGGAAGAGACGAGAGGGGGGGGGGAGAGAGAGGGGGAGAGAGAGGGAGGGAGAGAGAGAGAGGGAAGGGAAGAGAGTGAGAGGGGGAGAGAGGGGAGAGGGAGAGAGGGGGAGGGGAGGGGGAGAGAGCAGTTGAGAGGAGAGATCGGAAGAGAGGGATGAGAGTGAGGTGGGAGGGAGAGGGGAGAGAAAGAGAGGTGGAGAGAAAGAGTGAGAGGGGGATTGAGAGGCAGGGCTGCCAACTCCCATGCATTGAGCGTGAGAATCACGCATTTCACCAAATTCTCACGCTGATCACAAATTTCTCGCTCTGTTGTGAGAAATTCTGTGATCAACAAAAATTTCAAAACTCATATCAACTGCATGGGCCGCGGGTGTTGGAAGCAGAAGCAGTGGTAGGGACAGAAGCGGACGGGGAGCAGGGCTGGCGAGTGTTTTCCGGGCTGGCGAGTCGCACTGCAGCTGCGGCCATGGAGCAGCCTCAGTGCAAGGGTCCTGGCTGTCGGAGGCGTCGAAGCGTTGCACCGCTGCCATGAGTGTCTCTGTGCCGAATTCGCCAAGGTGACCGGCATGGATCAGGCTGCGGCTCAGTGCATCCTGGAGGACAACCAGTGGCTGCTGGAATTAAGTACCAAGCACTGAGTAGATACGGTGGAAGATAGTGGACTTCAAATGGGGGTGGTTGGTGAAAGCATCCTGCTTGCCTGCTAGATTTTCACTTACTGTAACTGCAGGAAAAATGTTCCCGATGTTGGGGGCGTTCAGAACCATGGGTCACAGTTTAAGAATAAAGGGGCCAGTTAGGACTGAGATGAGAACAAACTTTCTTCACGCAGAGAGTTGTGAATCTGTGGAATTCTCTGCCACAGAAGGCAGTGCAGGCCAATTCACTGGATGTTTTCAAGAGAGAGTCACATTTAGTTCTTTGGGCTAACGACATCAAGGGATATGGGGAAAAAACAGGAAAGAGGTACTGATTTTAGATGAATAGTCATGATCATATTGAATGGCAGTGCTGGCTCGAAGGGCCGATGGCCTATTCCTGCACCCATTTTCTATGTTTCTATGCTTGAGTAAATGACAATAAAACTCGATCACTTGATTTTGAAGCATTCATGCATGCTGGAGGTATAATGTAGTCATAGAGTGAGACAGTGTGAAAACAGGCCCTTCGGTGCAACTTGCCCACACCCGCCAACATGTCCCAGCTACGCCACCTGCTTTTGGTCCATACCTCCAAACCTGTCCTATCCATGTATCAGTCTAACTTTTTCTTATATTTTGGGATGGTCCCTGCCTCAACTACCTCCTCTGGCCGCCTGTTCCATACACCCATCACCCTTTGTGTGGATAAAGTTACCCCTTAAAAAGTTACCTCTTAAAAATACATTGAAATCATACTTCTACAGTGCACTAAAACATGATTTTAATACATCACATTTCAAAAGGTTCCTACCCTGGGAGGGGGGACACCCTTCTTCCATACCCTCTCCCCACTCGGTTGCTCCACTCCCTCACCGGGTACCCCCAAGGCCAGTGATCAGTGATCACACAGCCTCCCCCCTTTCAAAAACGCTCCAATCCAATTTAAAGCATATATATTGCATTCAAGTGTAATAAAGTTAAAAGACTCGCTACAGCAGTGGTTCCCAACGTGGGGCTTACGCCCCACAGGGGGGGCAATTTGATTTTTAAGGGGGGCAATTCAGCGCGACTGAGGAGGTCTGGGTCCAAATTTTCGATTTTTATTTTTTTGGATTTTCCATCAGGTAAACATATGTAGTTTATGTTTCAGATGTTATTTTGAGTAAATAATTATTTTTGGGTAAAAAAGGTCTTTATTTTAAATGATAACAATTATATATCACCACATGGGAGGGGGGGGGAGGGGCATCACGATTTTAGAGATGATTAGGTGGGGCATGGCCAAAAAAAGGTTGGGAACCACTGCGCTACAGTATGCACCATATTGCACAATTTCAAGCTGAAAAATGCAAATTTTCCATACCAGTGACTTTGTTGCCGAAGTCGGTAAGAAAAGAGCACTCTTCTCCAAGTCAAGAGCTATTCTGAGGGACATACCAGACCTCCGATTTGGCCTATTATATCCTGCCAAATTGCAAGTTACTTATAAAGGGATTGAATTCCTTTTTTACCGATCCTGATAAAGCATTCAAGTTTGCCCAGGACACTGCGGAATCCGTCAAGGGATAAGTAATTGCTCTACTGAGTTTATACCATGATGATAATCAAGAGGTTTATACTGTGTTTATAATGAATATGTTGGTATAAATCTGCTGACGATTAATATGTCAAAACAGAGAACTTGAGAGATAGAGAGACACAGAGAGAGGGGGGGAGGGGTATAGAAGTAGAGAGAGAGAGGGAGGGGGAGTGAGAGAGAATGAATGTGGGATAAAGTTTGAGAACGTTTTGGGAGAGAGGAAAGGGAAGAGGGAGAGAGAATAATTGTGTTGTGTGAGACAGGTTGGGAAAGTTGGAAAATTTTGAGAAAGTTTTGGAAAGTCTTGGAAAGTTTAGAGAAATTTTTTACAAAGTTTTGGGGAGCTTGAGAGAGGGAGAGAGAGAGAGAGGGAGAAAATGAGTGTGTGAAACAGAGTATGTAATCAATAAGTTGTTATAAATTCACTGACAGTTAATACGTCAAAACAGTATTAATAGAAAGTTAAGTAATAAGAGCCAAATATTAGTTAAACTTCTAAATATTCATTACTTAATTAGAGCACATCAAGATACTCAATTTCTTGGGAATGTTGATTCACTGAAGGATTTAAATACTGTTAAACATTTTTAAGGTTTGTTCTGTTTAGTTTTTATTAACTCCTTAAGGTGCGGAGTTACTTAATATTATCTATCTTACGGAAGTTTTCTTTTTACTTTTTTTCACTTTAGTCTTTGTTGCTTTTATGCATACACAAATAAAACAAATATAACAACGAAACATACAACAATGCAGTGAAACATACAACAGTTTACAATTAATGATGCAGTATACAGAACTATTTTCTTATTAAACGTTTTCCAATAACTTACATTATTGTCAATAAAATTATACAGTGTTGAAGTCTTTATTTCTATACCAAATCCATTTTTCCCATTTTTTGTTAAACTCGTCTTCTTTCACTCTTAGAGAATATGTCATTTTCTCCATGACAAATATTTCCTGTACTATGTCAAACCATTGTCTAAGTCTGGGTGTGTCCGCTGCAAGCCAGTTTCTTGTAATGGCCTTTTTGCCAGCTGTGAGTAGGATTTTAACCAAGTAATGATCTTCCTTCAGCACCACTGTATTTATGTTACCCAGGTATAAAATGGAACACTTCTTGGAGACTATATATCCTAATACCTCCTTTAATTCTGAATTCACTCTGTCCCAAAATGGTTCTATTTTTGGGAAACTCCAGAAGATATGTGCATGATTTGCGTCTGTTAGGCCACATTGCCTCCAGCATGTTTGCTGCCTTAGAATTTGCTTGTTTTTTATGTTAGGCATAATAAAGAAACAAATCAAATTTTTTCAATTAAATTCTCTCCATTATTGTGAATTAGTGGATGTCTGAAGTGTTACACACACATGATGCCATTCTTTTCTGAGATTGTGATGTTCAATTCCTTTTCCCACGTAAATTTTACATAAAATGTAGTTTTAGCTTGACATTCCATTAAACTACGATAAAGTTTAGAAATAATCCATAATGTTTTTTGATGATACGCATTAACTATCATTTCTATCACTGGATTATTTTCTTCCAGTGCCTTCCTTTTAACTTTTTTATTGTAATAATCTCTCAGTTGGAGGTATATAAACAAGTCTTGTTTCCGAAGTGCAAATCTATCCTTCAAATCTTGAAAACTTCTTAGGTCTCCATTTTCAGTAGAAGTACAAAATGCTGTCATTCCTTTCTTCATCCACTTTTAGATGTTGAGTCATACATCCCTGGTTTAATTTCATTATCTAAAACTATGCATCTTAAAACTTTTTGTCGTTTATTCAGTTTAAGTTGTCTGCTAAGAGTGAACCAGGTTTCTAAAGTAAATATCGTTATTGGATCGATTGTACTCCTGATATATCCAGGAAGCGCTTTTTCTCCCAAGAGTGTTTGGATGTGGAAGTCAGGGATATATGTCTCAATCTCTTTCCACCTAGCTACAGTATATAGCTGTCCTCACACCAATTAATTAGTGGTCGAAGTTGGGCTGCATAGAAATATATCCTAAAATTTGGAAGTACCATTCCACCTTTGTCCTTTGGCAACTGGAGTGTAGTGTATCGAATTCTGACCTTCTTTCCTCCCCAAATAAATCTAGATATTAATTTATCCCATTCCGTGAATTGTTTTAATGGTATCTCTATTGGCAGAGATTGAAACAAGTACAATAGCCTAACATCCTACCAATTGTCTTCTCTATTTCCTCCTGTGATATTTCTGCTGTGATTATTTTATTTTGTATCTCTCCAATACAGAGCAGGTCTATTATACTTAAAAAAAGTCCTCATTGATTCCCCATCTACTGTAGAGGTTTGTGTTTATAATTCTTTATAATATTCCTGGAAGATATATTCTATTTCTTTTGGATCACTCTTCAAATTCTGTGTACAGGGGTCCTTAATTTTGTGTATGGTGTTGTCAGCCTGTTGTTTGCGTAGCCTCCGGGCAAGTATTTTAGTGGATTTGGGGCCTAGCTCATAATGTGCCTGTTTTACAAATCTTGCTTTTTTTCTCCACCTCTTGACACAATATTCCATCCATTTGTCCCCTCAAATCTTCTATTTGGTTATAAGTTCTCTGGTCCTTATTATTTTTGTACTTCTGTTCTAAATCCTTCAGGTCTGATATCAACTTATTATATGTTTTCATTCAGGCCTTTTTAATATGTGATGCCCTAGCTATTAATCTACCTCGTATTACAGCCTTCAATGAGTCCCATAGTATGCATGGGTCCATCTCCCCATTGTCATTCTCCTCTAGATAAGTTTTGATTTCCAATTTAATATCATTAACAGTTGTTTTATCATTCAGTGTTCCAACATTTAATCGCCACACTGTGTTTTTCCTCCTACTGTCCATTTGAATTGTTAAGTATATGGCATTATGGTCTGATACATCTACCACACCAATTCTGCAATCCGTTACCCTATAACAGTCTTCTTTCTGCATTAAGAAATAGTCTATTCTGGAGTAAACTGAGTGCGGTATTGAGTAATGTGTATAGTCTCTTTCTAGAGGGTGAAAATTCCTCCAGACATCAAGAAAACCAAATTCTTCACAGGTAGTGTTTAGTAGTTTTGTTAACTGGTTCTTATTCTTCTTTTTACTTGTCATATCAAGCCTATGATTCAGTACAACATTCAGATCCCCCCCACATATACAAATTCCTTTTGCTTCCTGTGTAGGGAAGGGTAGTGGGATATATCTCCGCTTTTATTTCACTTCTTCGGTAGTTCAGGGGTTTTCCTCTTTCTTTTTCGTAGCTTTTTTGAAATTCTTTCTTTTCTTTTTCCTTTCTTCTTCCTTTCCCTTCTTTCTTTTTTTCTTTTTTCCGATTCAAAAATAGACTAGGATGATAAGCACTGATATGTTCACTTTTTTCAACATTTTTCTAATAGGTAATGTCTCTTATCCAGAAATGATAAGGCTTGGGGTGACCAAATGAAGTGCTTTAAGAATGTAGAAGCATGGTGAGAAGGGGGTGACCAAAATAAGTGCTGGAAAAAAACCCATAATCACTATAAAATAAATTCAACTGATAATTCAGGAGAAGCTTATTTATCCAAAAAGTATGTAATTCCCTATCATAAACAATGGCTGGCTTTAATGCTTTCAAGAGGATGTTATATGATGGAGCAAGCATTTAGGAGAAGTATAACACAGGAATGGTACCAGGTGAACTAAATAATGCATTTCTACGCTATACATTGTGATTTTCATTGTAATGTGGTGTACAAAATTTTACATAGAATAATGTCAAGTTAAAATCCTACACTTGCCAAAATGATCATTCCAAATGCATTTGTTCCATGTTTAATTCTTAAAATATTATCGCTTGTTTTCAATCCTTTTTAATTTTGTTGATACTGATGTGCCATTTCATACCTTGACTTTGGCTATGAAGGAAGTTAATATTTCCATTTCAAATGCGATGATAAAATGACTGCTGGGGGTAAAAGAAACTGAAGGTGCTTGGATTCTCTCAAATGTTAAATATTTGACAGTCATGTGGCACACTTGGGGAAACTGAATTGAGACCCGTACATATTGTTTTATCCCAGGAATTATCATCTGCCATAATAAACAGACGGATACAGTATATTGAGGCACAGTATTTTAGTTGCTGCAGTATAACCAACTGTGGAAGATAAGTTACAGCGTGTAAGGAAAATTCACAACAGTACTATCACTTTACCTGACAGTTTCCTTCAAGCAGAACATTCTTAATAAAGGAATAGGATATCACATTCAACGTTCTATTTATATCCTAAAGCAAATGATAAATACCTTGGTCATGGGTTCAGTTTGATTTTATTTAGAAGATTAATGGATTTTGTTGCAGAAACCTTGAGGAACATCTGATTCTGTGATTAAGCAGTCCTAGTCATTTGGTTGTGGAGCCGGTTTTTTTTTTAAAGGCAAAGTTTTCTTCTTTTCTCGTGGACATATTTCTATTTTTGCTCTTTCTGATTGAAAGAAAAATTTACATAGTTGAATTAGTTAGAATTTGCCTTTACATGATTTACACTTAATGGGCAAAATGAACAAATATACCAGATGTGAGAAACAAAAATAATAAACTTTAATGTTCAGTTAGTGCGTATAAAATTGACTTGGGTGTCGGGAGAACTCCTTGTTATTCTTTGATTTTTGTTTCAACTAACATTATCTGATATTTCACCTTTCACCCCATGAAACGTCACATACAGGACATAATTCTCTGACATTTTTGCCACCTCCAACGGGATCCCACCACTAGTCACATCTTCCCAACTCCATCCTTTTCCACTTTCTGCAGAAACCATTCCCTCCACAACACCCCAGTCAACTAATCCCTTCCCACCCAAATCACCTTCTCCCCAGGTACTTTCTCCTGCAACCACAGGAGATGCAACACCTGTCCCTTATACCTCCTCCCTCAAATCCTTCCAAGGACCCCAACAGTCCTTTTAGGTCAGGCAGAAGTTCACTCGTACCCTCTCTAATCTTCTACTGTGTCCACCGCTCTAGGTGTGGAAGACGATCGTTTCACTGAACACCACCACTCAGTCCGTCTGGACCTATGTACTCTCCCGGTTGCTAAACGCTTTAACTCCCCTTCCCATTCCCATAGTGACCTTCCCATCCTGAGTCTCCTCGACTGTCAGAGTAAGGCTAAACGCAAATTGGAGGAAGCAAATTGGAGCACCTCATATTCCGCTTGGGCAGCTTACAACCTAGCTGCATGAATTTTGAATTCTCTAACAGCAAGCAACCCTTGCATTCCCTCGCTCTCCATTTGTCCCCCACACTAGTCGTCTGACTAGTTTCACTGTCGTCCTGCTTAGTTTTACTCGTTAGTTTCATTCACTATCACCTTTGTCCACTGCCAACAATGGATCATTGTGGGCTCCACCTTTCCTTGATCATAGTGCTAGCTTTGATTTGTCCATTTGAATACATTTCATTCATTTGCTTTTTGTACCTCTTCATATCTTTAGTTTTCCTCTCCCCTGACTCTCAGTGGGAAGGGTCTTGACTCAAACGTCACCTATTCATTTTCTGCAGAGATGCTGCCTGAGCTGCTGAATTACTCCAGCATTTTGTGTCTATCTTCGGTGTAAACCGGCATCTGCAGTTCCTTCCCACACACATAGTCCGATAGAATTTGGTTAAATTTGGTCCTTGGGGTAACACTCAAAATAATAATGCCTCAATAATACAATGGATTGTGGACCCAATGACTTTAAATTCTGTCTGGAGAAGAGAGAGAGTTTGAAAGAACTAATCTCATACAAGAATCTTGATGTAACTTGTTATTTGATATCCTTGCACTTTACCATTTATAAATTGTTTCATGTCTTTAGTGACATTTTAACAGTTTTTATGGTAAAATTATTGATTCATTATTATATAATGTATACACATAAGGACTTTGTTTCTTTTTATTTAAATAGACTCTCCTTATAGAAATAAATGATTAATTCAAGTATTGATAGAATTTACCTCTCTCTTCTGCTCTGATCAAAACCAGTTCACCTTCAATTAGTTCCAATCTAGGTTTCAAAAATTAAAACATTTTATTAAAAGCTCACTAATCTTAGTGAAATTGTATTTTTTTTTAAAAAACAGTTGTTTCACTTTTAATGTATCTCAACAACAGAATTTTATACCTCTCTTGTGGTAGGCCGATTAATTTTTGCACGTTGAATTCGTCGATGAACTCTTGGCAGATTTTGCCATCTGGGCTTACGTTAGATATTAAAAGATCATACAAATCTGGCTGGTTCCTGCACTCCACCAATAGATGTCGATGAGCAGTTCGATTGAAACTTAAGTATCCCAAAGCTGTGGCACAAGACTGACGGACCTAAAACAGCCAGACATTTTGATCCTTTTTAATACCACTGCTCATTAAAGTGTAAAACATGAAGGTGTAAAATGAAATTAAAAAACAAGACGCTGTAAACAGTCAGCAAGATGCTTGGTCTATTTACAATTTATATGGATGATTTGGATGAAATCACTTATAGAAACAGAAAATAGGTGCAGGAGTAGGCCATTCGGCCCTTCAAGCCATTCAATATGATCATGGCTGATCATCCAACTCAGTATCCTGTTCCTGCCTTCTCTCCATACCCCCTGATCCCTTTAGCCACAAGGGCCACATCTAACTCCCTCTTAAATATAGCCAATGAACTGGCCTCAACTACCTTCTGCGGCAGAGAATTCCAGAGATTCACCACTCTCTGTGTGAAAAAAGTTTTCTCATCTCGGTCCTAAAAGATTTCCCCTTTATCCTTAAACTATGACCCCTTGTTCTGGACTTCCCCAACATCGGGAACAATCTTCCTGCATCTAGCCTGTCCAACCCCTTAAGAATTTTGTAAGTTTCTATAAGATTCCCCCCTCAATCTTCTAAATTCTAGCGAGTACAAACCGAGTCTATCCAGTCTTTCTTCATATGAAAGTCCTGACATCCCAGGAATCAGTCTGGTGAACCTTCTCTGTACTCCCTCTATGGCAAGAATGTCTTTCCTCAGATTTGGAGACCAAAATTGTACGCAATACTCCAGGTGTGGTCTCACCAAGACCCTGTACAACTGCAGTAGAACCTCCCTGCTCCTATACTCAAATCCTTTTGCTATGAATGCTAACATACCATTCGCCTTCTTCACTGTCTGCTGCACCTGCATGCCTACTTTTAATGACTGGTGTACCATGACACCCAGGTCTCGTTGCATCTCCCCCTTTCCTAATCGGCCACCATTCAGATAATAATCTACTTTCCTGTTTTTGCCACCAAAATGGATAACCTCACATTTATCCACATTATACTGCATCTGCCATGCATTTGCCCACTCACCCAGCCTATCCAAGTCACCTTGCAGCCTCCTAGCATCCTCCTCACAGCTAACACTGTCCTCCCCACAGCTAACTTATGGCATAGTTGCTAAATTTGCTGAGCATACAACGATGTCAGAGAATAAATTGTGAAGAGGTCTAAAGGAAGCAAGAAAAGAATATAGCTGGATTAACTGAACGGACAAAGATCTGGCAACTGGAGTGAGAAACTAATGTGAGAAAATGTTTTTGCCAAAAGAAGCAAAAACAAATCTAAATGGTGAAAGATGCGGGAGAGGAGGGGAGGAGGGTTTCAATTGGCAAAAGAACAAAGCAGGTACAAGAAGTAATTTGGAAAGCTAATAGAATGTTAGTGTTTATTGTGAAGGGAGTTGAATATAAAACTAGGCAGGTTTTTCTTCAGTTTTATCTTTTAAATAAACACTCAGAATTGAGGATGAATCAAAGTCATACAGTTTGGGAATAAGCACTTAAGCCCACTTTGTCCATGCTTACTATCAGGTACCCATTTAAACACAGCATGGATACTGAAAACAATCTCTTCAAACAAGCAGGTGAGCACATTTCTCCATCATGCTTTCAGCAATGAGGTAACGCTGCCTTTGTCATTTTACATTCACTGTCACGTTCCAAGCAGACGGCAAAATCTGTGGAGCCAAAGTCAGGCCTCAAACTCATGCAGAGTTGTGATTCTCTTTTCCGAGCTCTGTCACAGGAAATATGACCAGGTAGGCAGATGGAAAGATTTAAGGATGTTTTCTAAGTCTTCATGAAAAAATATGCAGCAGGAGCACAAATAACTCTACATAAGGACAAAGGGAACACAGCGAAGACCCACCCATCCTATCAGTCGATTCCTGACCTATCTATGAAGGAATCTGCATTTCACTGCACCTTCGGGTGTATGTAACGAATAAAATTGACTGAACTCCTACATTAGTCTCATCAGTCATCTCAGCACCCGCAAAAGTCTAGTAGATGTAGGTGCAGAAGTAGGAGAGTTATGGGCCTGTCCCACTTCGGCAATTTTTAAGTGGACTGCTGGCAACTGTCAAGTTGCCTTCGGTCGCCTGAAACACCGGGAACTGAAACAGCGACTGTCAGAGTGGAACGCACACACACCCACACAAACACAAACACATCGCAAAGGCGGGGGCCAAGGTAAGCGGGGGGAGTGCTGTCTGAAATTCACACGGTGCAAAGCCAAGGTGATAAACGCACACCGCGATGAACAGGAAGGTTGGCGCTGTAATTAAGACAGCAAGCACAGTGTACGGTAAGTCTTTTAAAAGAGGGGGGGGGGGAGAGGGGGAGGAAGAAGGAGTAGAGACAACTTTTAAGAAGCAAGAGTTACACAGCTGTGAAGTTCGGCAGACATTTAACATTACCGGTCGGTTATCCTTGGTTCTGAAAACTCGTGCTTACGGTTTTTTTCCCGCAATGAGCCAATGAAAATGACCGGTCAGCAAAGGCGATTAACTAAAACTACCTATGACTACCTCAACTACCTACAACTACATAGCGACCCCACCACAACTGTACCTACGACTACAGGAGTATCGATTATCTCCATGGCGACATGTTCAAAAATTTGCGGCGACCATACTGAGGCCGCAACTAGTTCCCAGAATGCGGGAACACCTCGCGACCATGAAGGAGACTCACCAGAGACCATCAGCAAACATGTGGCGACCATGTGGCGAGCGCAGAGTCTCCTGCACTCACCTAAAAAGTCTCCTAAGTGGGACAGGCCCATTAGAAGTAAAGTATGGAAAAGAAAAATAATCAACACAGATCAGCAGAATGAAAGTGCCCCCCCCCCCCCCCCCCCCCGACTTTGAGCATAGGGGTTGCTAATGTGTAGCCTAAAGTGCTGCTATTAAGTGCAGATATCAATACGTTGAAACCTGCGTCTTATTTTCCCAACATTTCATCTCAAACTTGGGTTCAAAAAATGTATGCTCCCTGGAATAAAATACTTTATTAATAAATTGCTAATGATCCTCACATGCACGTCTGTAACCAAATTTAAAACTGAACCTACCACCTCTATATGTTTAATACACAAAATGAGTGCTATGACCAGACATACATGAAATGGACTCCTTATTCTTTGTAGCTTTAGTATCTTAATGGATGCAAAAGCAGATTCATGAAGTCTCAACTGTTGTTCACATTTTCTTTACCTCGTCCCTCTCAGCATATAAATGTGGACAAAGACTTTCCACCGCTCCCATTGTAATCATAGCGTCAGTAATACCTGCTCGAGTCTGAGTAAGAGAGGACATCAGTTGACCTGCAGGGAGAACAATTATATAGCACAATATATTTAGCATCTCAGGCAGTATTTGTGGAGAGGAAAATAGAGTCAATGTTTAAGGTCAACCAACTTTGATCAAAATTGGAAACATTTTTCATGTTTAAATTTGCAGGTAAAGGGGGTGGAGGGGGGGTGGTGGTGGAGAGAAGCAGCAAGGGAATGTCAGTGATTGGGTGACAAAGAGAAGATGAATATCACATATCAGGTAGACAGAGAGTATTTGCTTTTTCTGCCATATCTGTAGATACTAGTCACACTGTTGAAAATTATTCATATAACATGTATTTTACCTACGACAATGATTGTATATGGTTGGTTTGACTTCAGAAGATTAACTAAAGTTACGATGCCTGTGGCTGTTAGCGTGACCTCATCCACATCTGCAATCACCTTCGCTAGAATTATTACCTGTGAATTTGAAAGGAAAGAAATTATTATCGGATCTTTTGACATGTATTACATGGATCAAAGGCTAACTGGTCATTGCTTATTTAAGCAAGCTTATTAATAATAATAATAATAATAATAATAATAATAAACTTTATTATGGACTCAAGGTCCAGACAAGGGGCAACATTACATTAAAAAAATATTATTTACTTAGTATAGATTTAAATTTTTTTTATTTACATATGTACTTCCATCTATAATAGATTGTTAGTCATTTTTTTCCAAGGTTCACCATATCAAGACTTTTCATTGTAAATATTTCATTGTTTGAACACGTGGTCGGCTCCTAGAATATGTAATTAAATTATTATGCTTGAAAGAGTTTTAAATTGGGAAAATAAAGTTCACTACACATGTGTAGGATAGTGTTTCATCTTTCTTCAATTGGAGAGTTTCCTAGTGAAAACAATGCATAATAGTAATGTGTTCATGTGTTTAGGCCTCCAAAAATGTTATCATTTGTAATAAATGAGACTGTCAAATTAGCTATTAACTTATGCTAACAAAGAACCCTGCAGGAATGATACAGACCACTTGGAAACGGAATAACAACATTAATTCAGGGGAAGACTTTCATATAAGTAAAACCAAACAACCCGATTTGAACTGGGGAAAGAGTGTTCCTTCTATGACTGAGCATCTTGGTGACATCCATAATGCAGGGGTGCACTATAACTATCCATATAATTAAAACTCAAATCTTGACCACTTCATGTTTGCACTGCATATTGATTTTAGAAAAAACCCTACCACTTACGGCTGTGATTTTAGGCCCTCTTACTCAGTCCCCCTCCGCTGCGCAGGACAAGAGGGTTTTTCCCCATCGATGAAAAATAAAACTTATTAATGTTTAAAAAATGTAGAGATTGTCTCTCCTGTCAATCACGCCATGAAGGTCACGCCCCTTCTGGTGGGAGGGGGAGGGACTATAAAACCCGGAAGTGTGGATGTGCCTCAGTCGCTGCAAGATGGGGGAGCGAGAGGTCACAGCTTTCTGTCTGAGCTGTGAATCAACTGAATACTGAACACATGACTACTAAACTGTGAGTGGGGTTCTACTGACCTTGAGTGCCGTTAATGTGCTCTTAACTTCTACCGCTGCACCATCGAGAGGATCCTTACCAACTGTATTGACCGGAAAGCACTGCAGAGGGTGGTGAAAATTGCCCAACGCATCATCGGTTCCTCGCTCCCCTCCATTGAGTCTGTCCAAAGCAAGCGTTGTCTGCGAAGGGCGCTCAGCATCACCAAGAACTGCTCTCACCCCAACCATGGACTGTTTACCCTCCTACCATCCGGTAGGCGCTACAGGTCTCTCCGTTGCTGGACCAGCAGGTCCAGGAACAGCTTCTTCCCTGCGGCTGTCACACTACTCAACAATGTACCTCGGTAAGTGCCAATCACCCCACCCCCCACCCGGACATTCCTCCCACAGAAAAAACACTATGACTGTATGCATGTAAATAGATTTATTTATTGAAATCATATTCTATGTCGCTCTTCCAGGGAGATGCTAACTGCATTTCGTTGTCTCGGTACTGTACACTGACAATGACAATTAAAGTTGAATCTGAATCTGAATCTGATGTGGTTTGAAAATGAAAATGTGGTTGGTTTGAAAAAACAAAGCAAATTATGGTGGTTGGTTTGAAAAAACAAAGCAAATGGTGGTGGTTGGTTTGAAAAAGTAAAGCAAATGGTGGTGGTTGGTTTGAAAAAGAAAAGCAAATGGTGGTGGTTGGTTTGAAAAAGTAAAGCAAATGGTGGTGGTTGGTTTGAAAAAGTAAAGCAAATGGTGGTGGTTGGTTTGAAAAAGAAAAGCAAATGGTGGTGGTTGGTTTGAAAAGGCAAAGCAAATGGTGATGGGTGGTTTGAAAAAGTAAAGCAAATGGTGGTGGTTGGTTTGAAAAGGCAAATGATTAAAAGTCTAAACTTGACAACTTCCTGTTTGCACTGTATATTGATTTTTAGAACAAATGCTACCACTTACGGCTGTGATTTTTGGCCATCTTACTCAGTCCCCCTCTGCTCATCAGGTGCAGAGGATTTTTCCCATCGATGAAAAATAAAAGAGTTATTAGTCTTTAAAAATTGTTGAGATTCTCTTTCCCATCAAACACGCCATGAATGCCACGCCCCTTCCAGTGGGAGGGGGAGGGACAATAAAACCCGGATGTTGGGGGAGGGAGAGGTCATGACACTCTGTCTGAGCTGTGAATCAACTGAACACACTGAATATCTACTGAACTGTGTGGTTTTTATGTGGTGTATTGTGGTTTTTGTGGTGTTATGTAGTTTTATGGTGGGTTCACCCTGCTTGAAATGGTATGAAACTGCACTTGAATTTGGTGGCCTTGCACCCTGCTTGAAATGGTATGAAACTGCACTTGAATTTGGTGGCCCTGCACCCTGCTTGAAGTGGTAGGAAACTGCACTTGAGATTGGTGGCTTGCATCCTGCTTGAAGTGGTATGAAACTGCGCTTGAATTTGGTGGCCTTGCACCCTGCTTGAAGTGGTAGGAAACTGCACTTAAGTTTGGTGGCCCTGCACCCTGCTTGAAGTGGTATGAAACTGCACTTGAATTTGGTAGCCTTGCACCCTGCTCGAAGTGGTTGGAAACTGCACTTGAATTTGGTGGCCTTGCACCCTGCTTGAAGTGGTAGGAAACTGCACTTGAATTTGGTGGCCTTGCACCCTGCTTGAAATGGTAGGAAACTGCATTAGAATTTGGTGGCCAGCCCACCAGCCATGAGTGAGCTGCCAGCACACCAGGCTTGAGTGACTGCGCTGCAAGCCCAATAATCCATTCGGCCCACAATGTCCATACTTGCCCTCTGGAAACCAGTCCCTTCAGCCCATAACACCCATACTAGCGCTCCAGAAAGCCCCTCCCCTCCCCCATTGGCCACCAATATTGGAATTGGTGGAGAGGTGGAATCTTGCGTTGGAGGACCAGCCCTCCCTTGTGAACATGGGACCCAACGGGTCCCATTTTGTCTTGTATTATATTATTAACAGAACCTGCCTTAAAAGGGTTTACTGTGATAATCTTGACCATCACAGCCATGTGGGGGGGGGGGGACCTAAGTTGTGACTGTGGCAGGTGACATGCTTTGGTAAACAAACCATGCAGTTTGTCAGGGTACCTCAGTCATTGTTTCTTAGTAAAATTAAAATAATAATTTTGTTCCCTGATAAACTGCTGTAATATGGCAGTCTGCACATTTCACCTCTGTAATAATAGCTGCTACTGTTACTTGATTCTGCTGAACTCCCCCCTCCTCCTTCAACCAGATCTCTCTTGATAGTATGTTCAGATTATTTAGGAAGCAGCTGGAAATACCAGCAAAAACACACTTCTTGGATTGAAATTAAGTTTTCAAGTTATAATAGACAAATGAAAAAGACCAGATGTTAAAGTGTAATCTAAAAAAATCTGTAGAATCTGTGAATTTTAGATGATAAATAAGAGTAAATAGTCCTGAAAAGAAGCTGTCCATATGTTTCTGCTCAATTAAGTGTGTGGAGTTATAATGGAGAGACAAAAATAAGAAATACATCCCCACATGAATGGCAGGTCTCTATTACAATTTAGCTACATTACTCCTATCTACCTTAACGCACATTAGGTTTCATCAATTAAACTTCATCTATTAATGGTCTGGGCAGGTCAATGGGACGAGTTTAGACTAGGGTAACAGGGCACACTTCAGCTAAGTTACAGCGGCCAGACCCAGCCCTGGGTCCTGAGAGATCACAAGGCCTTGACCTAATGTGGGCAAATGGGATTAGTGTAGGTATGTACAACAAACAGCAGGGACATGTTCTGTGTTATATGCCTCAATAAATCTCATTTAGGTGGTTCATTCTGGATAGAAATCTTTAGATCGTAGGGACTTTTGGGGTATGTTCATCTAGTTGGCTTTGGATTTCATTCGCCTGAAAGAATACCTGAAATGCAGCATTGGCCTGATCAACCTCGTTTTTGGAGTTAAGGAAATTCTGGTACACCGACATATGAATGCCTCCAGCTTCACGTATTAGCTGCTGCTGCTTTGGATTATTGAAAGCAAAGAGGGCTAAAGCACCGCCTGCTCTTAAAACGCCTTCCTGAAACTTGACAGATAAACAATAATGCAATGAATTTAATTGATTATACAAAAATATGTTCAGGAAAATGAACAATTAATAATTTTATCTGCTATACATGAAGGAAGTATACATTTAAATTCTATTTAATTTGTTACAAAAGGTATACCTTTTTCTTTTTTAGGTGAAGATGTTTTTAATTATACATAATTCCATTTGGAATATGCATGTCACTGTTGAAGTGTTACACACTTTTCATTCTGAGTTATGGCTGATGAACTAGTAGAGAAATGCTCACCAGTTCCTTACAATTATTCAATGGAAGCTTTTTCATAAAGATACAACAAAATTGATTAATTACATATTTCACTTTATACGACTACCTTTTATACTTCCTCTTTTACATAGTGATTTAAATATTGTCCCTTTTACTCGATTAGGATAATTGAGATTACTCATCGACTAAATGGCCATTTTTCATTTCAGACTGAAGACAGTAAATATATTGTTCACACATTGTGAAAATCATGGGTAAGTTTGTATTCTGTTTTTGTGTTACTTGCACATATTGACAGAGGGAAATAATCTAAAAAAAAAAGTTGTTTTTTTCTCCATCTAAGAGGTCTGAAACCAAACAGTGTGTCCCCACCAGCAATTTGACTGAGATCAAGCATCAAAATACAATCCAGGGAGTTAACCTGGGACCTATCCAATCTCGATGATTCTGTTACAATGGCTTTTATCACCACGTTATTGTTTTTAATTTATAGCAAACTTTAACACGATGCAAGGAGGAATCGTATTTTCAACATTAAAATATGATAATATAAATAAAATATTTAATGAATAAGATAAATCATTCAAAATGACAAAACATTGTGGAATCCCCATTCCATTCTTGCATAAAAGTGCTCTGCAAGTTTACAGAATTCTACAAAATTGATTTACACTAAACTGCTCCTTACTTTTTCATCATATTTAAGATGTTTCAATACGGTCTTGTAGTTCAAGGCTTGTTTCTCCTTTAACAACTTCTGTAGTTCTTTATTTCCCAACACAATGCAAGCCAAGTTATAGATCACTTCTACCTGTGCTCAAACATAAAATGATCTGTTATTGACAGTTATCATAATTGTACTTTAGTTTCTTTATTAGTACACATAATTTAACCATGATCAGTACCATTATGGAAAGCTTCCCTGGAATTTATTTTAATTAAATTACTGCCTAAAAATCAGAGATTTCACCCATTTGCCATAAGAATTCCAGGAAAGTAAAGATTTGAAAAGAACAAAAATCTGCTAATATTGCATACTATCTGTAAACCATAAAGTCATTTGATATTCACCAAAGATCTATGTAAATGATTTATTAGATTTGGAAGGTGAAATAGCCTATTCAGTACAGACTTTGACTTGCATACAAAATAGTAAGATTAAACGAGAACTTACTAGTTTGAAGTTTGATCTGTATTTTTATGAGGAGTTACGATGAGGGATTACGTGAAGAGCCCGCTCAGCACGCATGCGCAGCATACTTCAAAGCAGCGGTGTGGAATCACAGATAGACACAGTTATTGAAGTAAACATAGTAAAGACAAGGAGACATCAGTTTATCAGTTTGACCCATATTATTGAGGGTGGGAGCGGAGGGCACATAATCCCTCATCGTAACTCCTCATAAAATACAGATCAAACTTCAAACTGGTAAATTCTCGTTTAATCTTACTATTTTACTTCGGAGTCACGTGAGTGACTACGTGAAGAACCCACCCAGCGCGCAGGCGCGGCATTACGTCAGCAGTGCAACAGCGGCAGCAGCTGGAGCCAGGCTCTCCAGCTGCAGCATAAAGACGAGACCTCAGGTAAGTGCCTTTTTTGTTACAGAGTCGCGCTAGAGAGAATAATGGCCTCTCGCAAGCGACCAGCCAGGAGGACTGCCTGCCCTACTCCACCCGAGGACGGGTCCATAGCGGGACGGCAGCCTCTCGCAGCGGAGGAGCTTTTTCAACGCTCCCGCTCACCCGACACCGAGCCGCCCCCAGTGCTGCAGATCTCAACGCCCCGCACAGGGAGGAAGGCGACACAGAAAACCGACCGGCCGGTGTCCTCCGATGATTCGGAGGAACGGGAACACTCTCCCCCACCGAAAAGGGGAGACGCTCGGATAAGCTGCATGAGGCAGCTCCTCGAGCGTATGATTAATGAGGAGATGCGGCATCTCCCAGGAGGACGGGCTTTGGCCTCCTCCTCTCCACACCCTTCTGTACCCTCTATATTCGAGGGCAGTAAGGGAGGCCAGGACTGGGCTGGCCTATCCCAAGGGCAGGCGGAGGATATCGTCAGCATGCCGGGCGTGCCGGAAGAAGAGCTACTGGGTGTAGTGGGCCGATATGCGGCACCACCAACAACTGGGATGGTGTTGCCACCCAGAATGGCGGCAACTATAAACAGGCTGTCCAACAACCCCGCTGCAGGACAAGGCCTGTCCAGCAGGCCCTTGACAACTACATCGCGCCCGAAAATTGCGAGGCGCTGAGGGTCAAGACGGTAAATGGGCAGATCTGGAACCAGCTGGGGCAGCACATAAGGGCTCAGGAGGTCAAAATACAGCGAGTCCTGAAGCTCCACTCAGCAGCCGTCACCGCCTTTGCTCGGTCCGTTGGGGATGAAGACTTGACCATACCCCAGCAGGATGCCCTCGCACTGATGTGCAGCACCACGTATGAGCTAAACAACCTACGGCGGGACAACATCAGGCCTGCCCTCAACCCAACATATGCCGGCCTCTGTAAAGCTCCAGCGCCCGAACGACAGGCGCTGCTATTTGGTGCGGATCTGGCCAAAAGGCTCAAGGAGTTGGAAGAGGCGGCAAAACCAGTAGGCCTCATGAGGGCAGGGCCAGGACCGAGCAGGGCGAAGACACCCAGTTGGCCGCACGCCTTGGCAGCCACCAGCAGATACCGAGCTGGTGAAAGCCTGGTGACCGCCTCCCACTACCCCCAGTGCTCTTTTTTAGAGCGGGGCCCAGGGCGGAGCCGTGGGAAGATGCGCCGCCCCACCGCAGCACCAACACGGACAACCTTGGGCCAGACCCACCGGAAACGACCCCACAAGTGAACATGGAGGTAGGTGGGTCTGGTTCCTGTCAACATACACAGACAAAGGGTGTAGTATTAACAGGGGGACGTTTGAGGTTCTTCAAGCATGTTTGGTGCTCCCTTACTAACAATCAGTTTATACTCAACAGTATTAGTGGATACAAGATTGAATTCAAACCAGGCGTAGAACCGCCAGTTCAGCACATGCCCCAAAGGGTGTTCCTTCCCTCGGCAGTTGAGAAGGTAGAAGGACAAGCTGAACTTGATCGGCTCGTGGCTAAAGGCATCATAGAAATGACCACACACGAGCCGCAAGAATTTGTATCAAATATTTTTCTCAAAACCAAAAAAGATGGTGGATGTCGCATTATTATTGATCTGACATCACTCAATCAGTCTGTTGAGTATCAACATTTCAAAATGGAGACATTTGTCACTGCCAGACAACTGATCTCCAAGGGATACTACATGGCAAGCATAGATATCAAAGATGCTTACTATTTGGTACCCATTCATAAAGATTACTTTAAATATCTGAAATTTATCTGGAGGGGCCAGCTATGGCAGTACCGAGCTTTGCCCAATGGTTTAACGACAGCTCCCAGACTATTTACGAAAATTCTTAAAGTGGCCATGAAGAAATTGAGAGAACTAAAACATTTAGTAGTGGCCTATCTGGACGATGTTCTCATATTAGGAAGAACACGGGAACAAGCTGTCGCAGGAGTGTTAGCCACTAAACAACTCCTTGAAACTTTGGGTTTTATCCTCCACCCAGATAAATCAATATTGGAGCCTACTACTAACATGGATTACTTAGGCTTCACTATTGACACGATTCACATGACTGTCACTCTGCCCAGAAACAAAACAGTTTCACTCATTGAAGCTTGTAGCCATTTAATTGCCACACCGCAACCTAGAATACGGCATGTAGCCAGAGTTATTGGCTCTATAGTAGCAGCATTTCCGGCTGCCCAACATGGGCCCTTGCATTATCAAAATTTACAAAGAGCAAGGACTCATGCATTACGCCTTCATAGGGGGCATTATGATCGCAAAATGGATTTACCCGCTGAAGCCAAATCAGAACTTCAGTGGTGGGTTGACAATATTTGGCACAGTCACAGTCCTATCACCGTAACCAATCCTAACATAACCATTGCAACGGATGCCAGTGCTTTAGGCTGGGGAGCTACTAACTCCAAAGACAGCACAGGTGGCAGATGGACTAACTCAGAGGCATCGCTACTACAATCACTGGGCATTAACTTTTTGGAAATGCTCGCCGCCTTTTATGGGCTAAAAGCATATGCATCTGGTATGCGACACGTGCATGTTAGAATTATGATCGACAACACTACGGCAGTATCTTATATCCAGCACATGGGTGGCATTAAATCAGTATCATGCGACAAATTAACTGCTATAATCTGGCAATGGTGTGTCGAGAGACATATTTGGCTATCAGCTGCCTATTTACCAGGCAAGCTAAATTTAGTGGCGGACACCAGGTCACGAAAATTCAACGACAACATCGAATGGATGTTGGACCCAAAATTATTTGCTAAAATTATCAAGCAATATGGTACGCCAGATATAGATTTGTTTGCGTCTAGGTTAAATCACCAACTACCCATGTATGTGGCTTGGGAACCAGACCCAGAGGCAGCAGCGGTAGATGCCTTCACGCTGGACTGGGGAAATTTCTTTTTCTATGCTTTCCCTCCCTTCTGCCTCATCAGTCGGGTACTCCAGAAAATTCAGGCAGACTCAGCCTCTGGCATTCTGGTCGTGCCCGACTGGCCTACCCAACCATGGTTCCCAATGTTCCACGACATGGTGGTAGAGACACCAATGGTCCTTCAACACCACCCCCAATTATTGACTCACCCGGTAACTGGCATTAGCCATCCATGCCACCAAAAATTGAAACTCCTGGTTTCCAGATTTTGAACAGGCCTTACCGGGGATTGGGGTTATCAGACAGAACAATCACCACCATGTCGGCATCCCTGCGAGTTTCCACCAAGAAACAGTACCTGACCTTCATCAGGAAATGGGAACAGTACTGTCTGGACGCAGGGACATCCTACACGACGACTTCGATTTCGGATGTGCTGGAGTTCCTGGCCCACCTGCACCATGATCTCAAGATGAGCTACAGTGCCATCAATACGGCTCGGAGCGCACTGTCCGCATACCTCATGCCGATAGAACAGCATAGTGTGGGATCCCACCCTCTAGTCATCAGACTCCTTAAGGGGATCTTTAATACCAAACCCCCTACACCTAGATACACTCACATGTGGGATGTGAGTGTAGTTCTCACACACCTTCGAGGTTGGCCTCCGGTGGGATCCCTGAGCCTGGAACAGGCCACTTACAAAACCCTCATGCTCATGGCGCTTGTCTCAGCTCAAAGGGTTCAGTCGCTCCATCAGCTTAATCTGAACTACATGGTGACCACCCCAGATACCATTACTTTCACCATGCCGGGGTTGGTAAAACAAAGTAGACCAGGTACATCAAACTCCCCGTTGATCTTCCGGGCTTACCCTCCAGAACCTAGGCTGTGTGTGGTGACCCACCTTCATCATTATCTAGACACAACCCAAACGCTAAGAGGGAGAGAGAAAGCCTTATGGGTTAGCCACAGAAAGCCTTTTGGACGGGTAACCAGCCAAACATTATCCAGATGGTTGAAACAGGTCCTCAGCATGGCAGGGATTAACACAAATGTTTTTAAATCCCATTCAACCAGGGCAGCGTCCACCTCAGCGGCGGATAGGATGCAGGTTCCCCTCGACCACATCCTCAGAGCAGCGGGATGGTCAAGGGAATCGACATTCCAACGATTTTACAACAAAACCGCTGATGGAACAGGACGTCTTTGCGGATACCGTTTTAAAAACCCGCAAAGTTATGATTTAAAGCCCATGGGAGCTATTTTGTTTTTTGTTATAGTTAATAAATATTTCTTTTATAACTAAACAAACTTGTTGGTCTCTAGCTACCACTTCCTCCCTCGATGATCTTTCGGCAGTGAGTGATATAACTGTTACACGGTTTGAAATCACAGACCTTTGAAGTCTTCACGTAGTCACTCACGTGACTCCGAAGTAAAATAGTAAGATTAAACGAGTACTTACCAGTACGAAGTTTGATCTGTATTTTATGAGGAGTTACGATGAGGGATTACGTGCCCTCCGCTCCCACCCTCATTATATAGATCAAATTCGGACTAATGTCTCGTTGGTCTTCACTATCTTTACTTCAACTAGTGTCTATCTGTGATTCCACACCGCTGCTTGGAAGTATGCCGCGCCTGCGCGCTGGGTGGGTTCTTCACGTAATCCCTCATCGTAACTCCTCATAAAATACAGATCAAACTTCGTACTGGTAAGTACTCGTTTAATCTTACTATTTTACTTCGGAGTCACGTGAGTGACTACGTGAAGACTTCAAAGCTCTGTGATTTCAAACCGTGAAACAGGTATTACTTCACGCACTGCCGAAGTCCTTGAGGGAGGAAGTGTGTTATCGTAATCAACAAATGAATCTGTTTGTAGAAAAACACAATGGTATTTTTTAACAATAACAACAACAAAATTAAATTGCTCCCCTGGGCTTAAATTAAATGTTTGCAGTCTGTAAAATCTTTTCTGCAAATAAAACAGGTTTTGCCAACGGCTTATTATAAAATTTCTGAACGATCTTTCCCCCGACCATCCTGCTGTAGTCAGGATGTGGTCTATAGGCACGTCCATTCTTTTAGCCGTCAACGTGGATGCTGTCCTGGTGGAAAGAAATTTGTACATGTTAGTGTTTAACCCAGCAGCTTTTAGCACCTGCTTGAGCCATCTCGAAATGGTTTGGCTCGTCACCCGACCATAAGGTTTTTTATGACTGACCCACAAGGCTTTTCATCTCCCTCGAATATTTTGGTTGTGTTTATGTAGGATAGTAGGTGGGTCATGGCACATAACTGTGGTTCTGGCGGGTAAGCCCGGAATTCCACGACTGGATTAGGTGTTCTTGGTCTGCTCTGTTTGATCAGGCCCTGGATAACGACAGAGATCTGGTCTGGAGCTGTGAGCATGCTGTCCAGTCGCAATAGGTGTAATGACTGGACCCTCTGTGCAGATACAAGTGCCATCAACATGAGTGTTTTGAGCATAGATTGTTCCAGGTTGAGGGATCTGGCTGGTGGCCATCCCCTGAGGTATGTCAGGACCACACTGACATCCCATGTATGGGTGTACCTTGGTCTAGGGGGTTAGAGTTGTAAATACCCTTCATTAGTTTGACCACCAGCGGGTGGGACCCCATGGCCTGTTGTCCTGGAGCTGGTTTTAAATAGACAGACAGGGCACTTCTAGCTGTGTTGATGGCTCTGTAGCTGAGTCCTTCATCATGGTGAAGGTTCACCAGGAATTCCAGTACGTTGGTAACTGTAGCGGTTGAGTAGGTGGTCCCTGTATCCAAGCAGTACTTCTCCCATTTTTTGATGCTGGACAAGTGCTGTTTTTTAGTGGATGTTCGGAGGGATGCTGACATGGCGTCGACGGTTTGTTCTGATAATCCCAGTCCCAAAAGTGGTTTGTGCAGAATCTGCAGCCCAGGAGTTTGATTTTTTCATGGCACGGGTGGCTTGTGCCCGACACTGGGTGTTAATAACTCACTGGGGAATACCATCGGAGATTCAACAACCAAGTCATGGAGTATTGGGAACCATGGCTGCATAGGCCAGTCAAGTACTATCAAAATACCTGAAGCAGAGTCCGTTTGTATTGCGTAGTCCCCAACTGATGAGGCAGAAGGGAGGAAAAGCATAGAAGAAGAATTTCTCCAATCCAGCGCAAACGCATCTACCGCTGCTGCCTCAGGGTCTGGTTCCCAAGCGACATACATAGGTACCTGGTGATTTAGCCTTGATGCAAATAAATCGATATCTGGCGTGCCATATTGCTTTATAACTTGTTTGCAAATTTTTTTGGGTTTAACATCCATTCGATGTTGTCATTAAATTTACGTGACCTGGTGTCTGCCACTGTATTTAGCTTACCTGGCAGGTAAGTTGCTGATAGCCAAATATGTCTTTCGACACACCATTGCCAAATTGTGTTGACCAACTTGTCGCATGATACCGATTTTATGCCGCCCATACGGTTAATGTAGGCCACCACCGTAGTATTATCTATTTGTAACCGTACATGCAAGTGATGCATATTTGTGCATATGCTTTTAAACCATAAAAGTCACCCAACATCTCTAGATAATTAATGCCCAGTGTAAGTGGTAACGATGACTCTGGGTTAGTCCATCTACTACTTGTGCTGGATATAGAGTTAGTTGCTCCCCAGCCTTGAGCACTGGCATCTGTTTGGATAACTAACGTAGGGTTAGTGATGATAATAGGGCTGAAACTATGCCAAACGTTTTTTGCCCACCACTGTAGTTCTGATATTGCTTCAGTGGGTAACTTTATGACACGATCATAATGACCTGTATGTCGTTTTGGTGCCTGTACCTTTACTCTTTGTAAGTTTTGACAGTGCAAAGGTCCGAATCATTCAATTGTTGCATGATTGTGCCAATTCAACTGTTTTGTCTCTTGGCAATGTTACAGTCACGTAGACTGAATTAATTATGAAGCCCAAGAAGTCCATGATTGTGGATGGCTTCAACTTAGATTTATCTGGATGTAAGACAATCCCAGGGTTTCGAATAACTGTTTGGTAGCTAATACAGCTAACATAGTCAATTCCATGGTCTTGCCTATTATTTAAGATATCATCAAGATATGTCACGACAATATGTTTTTGTCTTCTGAATATTGTCAGAGCTGGTTTTAGTATCTTGGTGAATAATCTTGGGCTGATGTGAATCCATTGGGTAATGCTTTAAACTGCCATAGCTGCCCCATCCAGGTAAATTTCAGGTATCTGCGATGATCCTTGTGAATGGTACTAAATAGTAAACATCTTTAAGATCAATGCTTGCCATGAAGTATCCTTTGGAAATTAGTTGTTTGGCAGTAACAACCGTTTCCATTTTGAAATGTATATACTAAACAAACATATTTAGTGAAGTTAAGTCAATGATGATGCGACATCCACCATCTCTTTTGGGTTTAGTGACGAATATTTGATACGAATTCCAAGGGTTCATGTTTTCCCATGATACCCTTTGTAATTAGTCTCACCAGTTCAGCTTGTCCCTCTCGTTTCTTTAACGGAGAGGGAAAATACCCTCTGGGGTGAATGTTGAACTGGTGTCAATTTTTCTAGTATGAATTGTATTTTGTATCCACTAATGCCATTGAGTATATACTGATCACTCGTGATAGACTCCCGTGCTTCTTAAAACAGGTGTAATCTCCCCCCTGTTAGTATTGAGCCCCTATTTTCTATATGCTGGTAGGAACCAGACCCACCTACCTCCATGGTTATGGGTATTGTTCTGTTTCCTGCCGGTCCAACGAGTCTTGCACGTCGTCTGACGTGGCGGTGATGTTGGGGGGTGGCGCATTTGTCATGGGGTCCGCTCTGGGCCCTGGTCTAAAGAAGACTTCCGGGGATAGAATGCGGACCCCGAGCTTTACATCAGTCCCATATGATAGACGTCGACTGATGGACGCGATGGGGTGCTGCTGCTTAGGAATTATTGTTTTTTAAAGCCTCTTCCATATCCTTCATATGCTTTGTGAGGTTTTTGCCAAAGAGCAGTGGGTCTGGCTCAGTGGCAGGGGTATGCACAACCCCGCAAATTTAGGATTTTATGGCAGGTTTTATGATTTGTTTACGAAGGTTGTGGTCATCTCCGTATTTGTCCACGGAACGAGCAAACGATGTGATGGCTGACGTCAGGAGCCTGAGGATCCGCTGTAGTTTTCTAAGGCCTTATTGACCACCTCTCCTGTAGGGGCCTGTTGGAGAGGTGGTTAATGCTGGCCGCTGGTTTGGCCTTTAACGGCCTCCTGCACGTGGGGTTGCCACGTAGCGGTCCACCACACCTAGCAGCTCTTCCTGTTCCTGCACCCCTTGATAACTCCCGAGATCTTCAGCCATCGTCCCCTCTTCTTGACCAGCCCAGTCCTGGTCACCAAAGCTACCCTCGGGTAAGGAGGAAGCAATGGGCAGTGCACAAGGCAAGGCACTGTGGAGGGAGTGCCTGAACTCCCCCTGCAAGAGCGCCCCTCACGAAGCGCGTCTCGCTGGAGCTCCTGCTCCAGGAGCCACTCCATGCGGCTCAGGCGGCTGTCTCTCCCCCAGGCGGGTGGAGAGACGTCCCCGTCCGACAAGTCAGAAGCCACCGGCCGGACGCCTCTTCTGTGGCTTTACTTCCAGCCCGCTGCTCAGGCGCTAGCGGGCTGGGCTCGGCACGATGTCGGGAAATAGCGGAGCGCCGGGTAAGCGGTCCTACTGCCCTGTTGCTGCCCCCCCCCCCCCCCCCCCCCCCCCCAGATGGAACGCTCCGCCGTGGAGTCGAGCGGCGAACAGGTCTTTTCAGGCGGCTGTCTTTCCCCCCGTGCGGGTCGAGAGACGTCCCCGTCCGACAAGTCAGAAGCCACCGGCCGGACGCCTCTTCTGTGGCTTTACTTCCAGCCCGCTGCTCAGGCGCTAGCGGGCTGGGCTCAGCACAGTGTCGGGAAATAGCGGAGCGCCGGGTGAGCGGTCCTACCGCCTTGTTGCTGCCCACCCCAAATGGAACGCTCCTCCGTGGAGTCGAGCGGGGAACAGGTCTTTTCAGGGGGCTGTCTTTCCCCCCGTGCGGGTCGAGAGACGTCCCCGTCCGACAAGTCGGAAGCCACCGGCCGGACGCCTCTTCCGTGGCTTTACTTCCAGCGCGGTGTTGGGGAATAGCGGAGCGCCGGGTAAGCGGTCCTCCCGCCTTGTTGCTGCCCCCCCCCCCAGATGGAACGCTCCTCCGTGGAGTCGAGCGGGGGATAGGTTTGTTCTAGAGCCTTTCTTCTCTGCCTGAAAGCAGAAGGCTCCCTGTGAAAGAAAACCCGACCTCAGAGCTTACCTGACGGTCCGTTCTTTAACCCCGTAGCGGGAGCGCCTGACTCCCGATGTGCCGCTGTTGTACTGCTGAACGTAATGTGCTGAGCGGGCTCTTCACGTAGTCACCCACGTGACTCCGAAGTAAAATTGCAACCTCTTGCTCTCTTGTCTAATCAGTGTGATACTTACATTTCCCTCTGCTTCAACACAGTAAAGTTTTACCTATATCTCAAAATGTTACTAAACAGAACCAAATGCTATATCACACAAAATGGATCAGAAGTCTGCATCAAATATCACATGGCCAAATCTTAAACATGGGAATTTAAATATAACTTGTTGAAATAAAGAAAATCTCATTACCTCTTGAGTTGTACTGTATAAAAGCTGTGATAATTCAATATATGCAGCTACAACAATCTTCAGACAGCAGTTTGAAGCAAATAATTATATTGAAGAAAATATATTCTTTACACACGATTATAGCTGATTATGTTTCCTAGTCCCCTTACAAAAATCTCCTTTAGCTACTGACTGCTAAAAACACGGAAATGGTCATTCATCCCAAATTGATTATGACAAGGTTCATTACTCACACCTATATACAGTGCATTCAGAAAGTATTCAGACTCCTTCACTTTTCCACATTTTGTTACATTACAACCTTATTTTAAAATGGATTAAATTCATTTTTTATCATCAATCTACACACAATACCCCAGAATGAAGAAGCAAAAACAGGTGTTTAGAAATATTTGCAAAGTAATTAAAATGAAATAACTGAAATATCACATTTACATAAGTATTCTGACCCTTTACTCAGTACTTTGTTGAGGGACCGTTGGCAGCGATTACAGCCTCAAAGTCTTTATGATAGAGTGACCAGACTGAAGCCACTCCTCAGTAAAAGGCACATGACAGCCTGCTTGGAGTTTGCCAAAAGGCATGGGAAACAAGATTCTCTGGTCTCATGAAACCAAGATTGAACTCTTTGGCTTGAATGCCAAGCGTCACGCCTGGAGGAAACCAGGCACCGCTCATCACCTGGCCAATACCATACCTACAGTGAATCATAGTGGTGGCAGCATCATGCTGTGGGGATGTTTTGCAGCAGCAGGAGCTGGGAGACTAGTCAGGAACGAGGGAAAGATGAATGGAGCAAAGTTGATGTAAATCTGCTCCATCGGCAGAGGTTCACCTTCCAACAGGACATTGACCCTGAGCACACAGGCAAGACAATGCAGGAGTGGCTTTGTGACAAGTCTGTGAATGTCCTTGAGTGGCCCAGCCAGGGCCTGGACTTGAACCCGATCGAATATCTCTGAAGGGACCTGAAAATAGCTGTGCATCAACACTCCCCATCCAATCTGACAGAGCTTGAGAGGATCTGCAGAGAAGAATGGGAGAAATTACCCAAATACAGGTGTGCTAAGCTTGTAGCGTGATACCCAAAAAGACTTGGGTATAGGTCGTGGGGGCGCTGCGAGTCGGCTGACCTCCCAGCAGCGTGTTTTTTATTTCGTCTTTTTTTGCTTTTTTTGTGTGTCTAATGTAAGCCTCGGTGTGTCTTAGTGTGTCTTGTGTGGGGAGTGGTGGGGAGGAGAAAAGGGGGAACCGCTTTCGGTCGCCTCCTCGACGGAAAGGCGACTTTTTCCATGTCACCTCCCTCGCAGCCTAACACCATGGATTGGAGCGACCTTTCCTGGAGTCGGGACCGGAGCATCAGCAGCAAGCGCAGCGTGGACTTTCCATCGCGGAGATGGCAAACCCTTGCCGGGGATCGCCAGAGAGGAATGTTCTGATCGCTGGCCTGGTGACGTTAACATCGTGGGGCTGTGGTCTGCGGAGCTTCTCGCCACGGGCATGGCGTGGACTTACCATCCGGAGCTTGGGATCCGTCGCCAGGGATCGCTGAATAAGCGCTCCGACCGCCGGCCTGCAGCCTATAACATCTTGAAGCTGCGGTCTCCAGTAGGAAAGTGCCGAGTCGGGACCTCTAAGCCGCGGGTTCGACCGTCCCGATGTTGGAGTTTGGATCATCCCGACGAGAGGGCCTGTACATTGGGCCGTCCGTAGCGGCAACTACGGAGGGGTTATGGCCCGAACCACGGGTGAACAAAGGAGGAGGACTGGCTGAACTTTGTTGCTTTCCACCACAGTGAAGAATGCAGTAGTGGATGTTTGTGTTAAATTTTATTGTGTATTGTGTGTTCTTTTTAAGTGTATTGCTGCTGGCAAATTCATTTCACTGCACCTTCAGGTGTGTGTGACAAATAACATTGACTTTGACTTTGAGGCTGTATTTGTTGCCAAAAGTGCCTCAACAAAGTACTGAGTAATGGGTCTGAATACTTATGTAAATGTGATATTTTAGTTACTTCTTTTTAATTACTTTGCAAACATTTCTAAACACCTGTTTTCACTTTTTTATTATGGGGTATTGTGCCTAGATTGATGATTAAAAAATAATAATTTAATCCATTTTAATATAAGGCTGTAACGTAACAAAATGTGAAAAAAGTAAAGGGGTCTGAATACTTTCTGAATGCACTACATTACTAAAACTCTCATCTTGTTTGTTTCTATTTATGTCAGTCTGTGTGGGGGTCCTGGAACTACGGCAAATGATTAGATCCTTTTATTTGTCATTCAGACCTTACGGTCTGAACGAAATGTCGTTACCTGCAGCCATACATACAATAATAAACAACAGAACAGACAGTAAACACAAATTAACATCCACCACAGTGAGTCCACCAAGCACCTCCTCACTGTGATGGAGGCAAAAATCTTAGGGCTGCTGTCTCTTCCTTCCTCTTCTCCCTCTGCGCTGAGGCGATACCCCACCGGGCGATGGTAAGTCAGTCCCGCGGCTCACCGAGCTCCGCGAACCGGCTGGTTCAAACTCCGTGGCCCGGGGGTGGTCAAGGCTGCCGCCCTCCAGTCCAGCGGACGCAGCTGTTGACGATGTCGTCCACTGGCCCGTGGCCGAACCCCGGACTCAGGCCGCCGCCGCCAGAACGCCGACTCAGCCACCGGAGCACCGTCCTAGCCCTGAGCCGGATCGCCCTCACGTGAGCGCCGTTCCACCCTCGAGCCAGGCCGCCCTCACGGGAGCGCCGTTACTCTCAAGCTGGGCCTCCTCACGGGAGCGCCGTTACCCTCGAGCCAGGCCACCTTCACGGGAGCGCCGTTACCCTCGAGCTGGGCAGCCCTCACGGGAGCGCCGTTACCCTCGATCCAGGCCGCCCTCACGGGAGCGCAGTTACCCTCGAGCCAGGCCGCCCTCACGGGAGCGCCGTTACCCTCGAGCCGGGCCGCCCTCACCGGAGCGCCGTTACCCTCGAGCCGGGCTGCCCTCACGGGAGCGTCTCAGCCCCTCGCGGGACGGCCGTTCCAGCCCCGAGCTGGGCCGCCCTCACGGGAGCGAGCCCAGGGCGAGTCCTGACAGGCTCTGCCTCCGGAGCCTCGAGGTCGTCAGCTCCGCCATTAGGCCTCAGCGCAGACGGAGGCAGAGAAGGGGGATACGACAAGAAACTCGCATTCCCCCGAAGGGAGAGACAGAAAACCCTGTTTCAACCCCCCCCCCCCCACACACACACATAAACACAAACCTAAAAAAACAAAACTTAACTAAACAAGACGAAAAAAACAACACAAAAAAGTAAAACAAACGAACTGCAGCCTAGCCGCAGCCATTCACCAGCGCCGCCACTTCCGGAACACGTGATACACATAGCGCTACAATTTTTGGACCACCTTACTCACAATTGTCTTGTGGTGTCTTTTTATCAAGTTTCAATCACATTGGTGTTATATTTTACAAGTTATTCACATTTTTAACTTTATAAAACCCCACTTTGAGAAACATGACTTGAACACTGCAGTGACAGTTACAGCTGTGATGTCACAATGTGATTGTAGCCCTGCCCACTACAATGCTGCAAATCCCAGGACACTGAGTCCTGGCAACAAGTGCAAGTGCAATTGGATGTCCTTTTAAAGTTTAATGAGGGAGGGTGAATAAGGGTAAATGAGCCGCCCCTGCGGGGCTATGGGTGAGTGGTGGAATATTGCGTTGGGGAAAGGGTTGTGTTGGAGGAACAGGTGAGTGGTGGAATATTGCTTTGGGGAATGCGTTGGGGGACCAGGCATCCCGTGGGGGCTATGGGTGAGTGGTTGAATATTGCGTTGGGGGAATGGGTTGCATTGGGGGACCAAGCCCCCGCCTGTGACAGGGACCCAACGTGTCCCATTTGGTCTAGTAGATATCTAAAAGGCACACATATCTATGAGTTAAGAACCTTTTCGTAATCAAATTGGAATGAATTACCATTACTGTGTTTTAGTTTTTATATGAAAGCCAACTGTTTACCGTAAACTTTCTGAAGGATTAATTCTTTGATCTTCAAAATAGGTACAGCAAATTTAAAGCTTGGTTTGATTCAGGATAAACAGGTTGAGTTGCAGGTGCAGATTTGAGCCCCATATCTGAGGAAGGATGTGCTGGCGTTGAAGTGGGTTCAGAGGTGGTTTTCGAGAATGATCCCAGGGTTGATTGGCTTAACATACGAAGAGCGTTTGAATGCTCTGGTGCTGTGCTTGTTGAAATTTAGAATGATGTGAGGAGATCTCATTGAAACCTACTGAACAAAGCCTAGATGGAGTGGAAGAGGAAATTTCCAGTAGCTGTGCATAAATAGAGGCCACAGCCTCAGAATAACAGGACATACCCACCTTTAGAATGAAGATGAGGAGAAATTTCATTAGCCAGTGGGTGGTGAATCTGTGGAATTAATTGCTATGGATGGTGGTAGAGGTATTGATAGGTTCTTGATTAGCATGGGAGTGAAAGGTTACAGGGACAACGCAGGAGAATTGAGTTGAGAGGTAAAAATAGATCAGCCATGATCAAATGGTAGAGTAGACTCGATGGGCTGATTGGCCTAATTCTACTCCTATGTCTTATGGTACCAGAAGCAAAGTGTTTGCCTGACAGGCTAAATGAAATTCAGCCAATGCAGAGGCCCAGATTTATATCCACAAAGGGCAAGGATATTTGTGAGGGAGTGCACAGATCTGCAGTAGTACATGAATGTTTTTTTTCTAGAAACAAAGAACTGCGGATGCTGGTTTACAAAGGAAAGTCACAAAATTCTGGAGTAACACAGCAGGCCAGGCAGCATTCCTAGAGAATAGTAACTGGGACTGTTCAGATCGGGACCCTTCTTCGGATTCTGAGGAAACCTCTTCAAAATGAGGCATACCTTGAGGATGCTTCGCAGTGGAGCAGTCACAATGCAGAAACAATGAACTTCAGATGCACGTTTACCAAGGAAAGACACAACATTCTGTGAAAATCAGTAGGTCAGGTTGCATCCCTGGAGAACATGGATAGGTGACGTTTTGAGCCCCTAAATAAAATGTGTTGAGCAGTTAATCAATGATCCTCTGCAGATCTGGCATGAGTCTCTCCACTGCTAAATTACATATCAATGTTCTTTGTGGCAGTAAAATAGGCAGGTTTGGACTCTTTGTCATATTTATGCTAAATTTTCAATCAAGGAACTTTATTTCAAATTGATTACTTCTGATACCATTATTCTTATTCTTCATTCAAACAACAACTGGTTAAAGTTTAATTTTGATACATTGAAAAGCAATTTAATTGCTCAAAACAATGCCTAAAATTGTGTTGGTTGGCATGTTTGCAATAACTAAGCTCCACAGGCGTAGATTGGCAATAAGAGACCCTTTTCCTCTTATGTAAATTGCTCCAATTACCACAAATAAATGCAGTCTTGACATTGTAATAATCCCTTGAATGTTACCTGCACTTGATGAGAACGTGAAACAGCAAGCAAATGAAGGAGTACATCCACACCACCCTCTTCTGTAATTTTGTTTTGACTAAAGGGATTATTTTTATGTGCAACACCTACAAAGCAAAACATCTGTTATAATTGTTTAAGTACATGATCTAGATTCATATCTGTGATTATTTTTTTCTCCCGAATGTGAAGAAAGATTCAGAGATGGACCAGGTGAGAACAGGGTGGAATTTGGCAGCTCTTTCACATGGTTTCTCTCTGGCTCTTCCTAAATCTCCTCAACCCCACCTTAAGGGTAAAGCCAGGAATATGTATCCATGACAGTCTCCCAATCATCTCAACTATACCTCCTCCTACTTTGCCTTGTGTAAGAACTCCATTTCAATCGTCCAGTTCCTCTATCTCTATTTTATTTATTCCTACAATTGAATTTTCCACACTGGCTTGATATTTCCACCTTCTTCCGAAACTGCGATTGTCCTTCTTACATTACAAAGCCCTGAACGCATTTCATTTGTTTCCCACATCTCTGCTCTCATTCTGCCTTCTCCTGGACAGAGCAAGGATAGAATTACCCTGCTCCTCAATGTCATCCCATCAGCTTTTGCTTTCAATTGATTGTGCAATTGCTGCAATTCAACAAGATACTACCACCAAACACACGTTGCCCTCTCTTCCCCTTTCAGCATTTTGACAGTACTATTCCCTTTCCGGCTTTCTGTCCCCACTGACCACTCTCTGTCTCATGCCACTTTCCATGAAACCACAGGAGATGCAACACCTCTTCTTTCATCTCAACCCTTCCTGCAATTCAGTGAACAGTGATTCACATGCATGTTTTCCAATTTAGTGTAGTACATTCAGTGCTCACAATATGATCTCCTTTACATTAGAGGAAACAAAGTCTGCAGAGGTGACCCTAACTTTCCTGATGCCTGCCACTGTAATACTCCATCCAATTCCCACTTTCACCTGTTACAGTGAAGCCCAGCATGAACTTCCACCTGGCATATTGCAGACTTCTAGATTTAATGTTGAATTCTACAAACTCAGATACCTTGCTTTCTCAGTCTGTATCAGAACTGGACATTTCCATTAAAAGTTATTAATCTGTGAGATTGGCTCCGTTTTTCTCTCTCCATTAGCAAAGTCTGACCTGAGGGACATGGATCACATCCCTTCCTGTTGCTGCATTTCACACTCCCCTGCCTGTTTTTCACTTCCTCACTGCTGCCATTGAACCATCCACCACTGCTCATCCCAAAGGCAACCCTAACTTCATCCTAACCACTATTCCCTCTGTCCTTTCTATCCCCTTCCCACGTTTTCTGCATCTTGAAACTAAATTGTTTTGTGTCTTTCCCAGTTTTGAAATGGAATCCTCACCCTCAAATGTTAATTCTGTTTCCTTATCCACAAATACTGCCTGAGCTGCTAAGTCTTCCAGCATTTTCTGACTTTTTTGGGGTTCAGATTTCTAACAACAAGTTTTTTTTATAATAAGCAAAATGGCAATGGTATTTAAGTGTAGGGTTTTATGTAACATGTGAAGGAAAGAACTGCAGGTGCTGGTTTAAATCAAAGGTAGACACAAAATGCTGGAGCAACTCAGCAGGTCAGGCA
Organism: Leucoraja erinaceus; assembly: GCF_028641065.1. Lineage (NCBI taxonomy): Eukaryota > Metazoa > Chordata > Chondrichthyes > Rajiformes > Rajidae > Leucoraja > Leucoraja erinaceus. The sequence goes on along the minus strand of NC_073383.1, from coordinate 9,551,035 downwards.
GCATCTCTGGAGAGAAGGAATGGGTAACGTTTTGGGTCAAGACCCTTCTTCAGACATGTTTTATGTAACATGTTAAGTCAGTTGTTCAAAGTATTGGTTCAACTGCACTTGTAGTAGTGCAATCAGGTCTGAATGCTATAGGAAAGATGTGGATAAGCTACAAAGGGTACGTAAAGGATTCACAAAGAAGATGGTGGACAAGGCTTTGAGTTACTAGGAGAGATTAGACAGGCTGGATTTTTTTCCCCCTGGAGTGACGTTGGTTGATGAGTGACCTTACAGAAATTTATTAAATTATCCAGGGAATAGGTCAGATAGATAATTGACCAAGGTTATACCAAAACTCTCTAGGCTTGTATCTCAACAAATGACAGCCTGAATATGGTGTAAAGGGCCTGTCCCACTTGGGCGTCATTTGCATGTCACGCAGGTGGCACGCGAAGATTTTGTGAATCCCAAAATCCTGGGGCACGGTGCGTGACGGCGCATCACTGCCTACGCCACCACGTCTCACCACGCGCCATGTGCGTTGTGACGCGTAAATGATGTCGCGTAAATGACGTGCAAATAACGCCCAAGTGGGATACCAAGGGTTCTTACATGAGTCAAAGCTTTTTAGAAGGAGTTTTGAAGAAACGGATAGGAAAGGGGAGAATAATTTCAGTGCAGGACGATTATTTAGCTGATGCACTAAATGCCATTTCCAAATGCCTGTGATATAACATTTAGTGATAGGAGTATACTAACCAACACACATTGTCCCCAGAACAGTGATACCACTCAACAATGTACGCAGAGATATTCTTGAGCTCCTTAAAAGTCGAATCAAGGGAGGGAGTCCATTTTCTGTACAAATTTTGTTTTGTTGTTCCTTGGTGCACTCACTTAGAGCAATCATTGCCTGGCAAGCTAAGCAAATAAATAACTGTTTATTTCAAATATTTACGGTGAGATGTGAAAAAAGATTGATTTACATAAACATTCTCACAAAATGCAATTCAAAATGATTCATAAAAACACCAAGAAGATGTAATAGCCAGGGATGAGGTAAAAATCTTTTCTTAGTTTGGTTAACTTAATTATGTTATTCCATTGAAAAATAATGAAATAGCAATGCTATCTAAGCTATATTGAATAAACTGCTTAAGGAAAAGAAAGCCACAATTAATAAAAATGTTATGAATAATTTAAGGCACAATTAGAAATCCAAATATTTATCAAACTATTTTTCCTTCAGAAATGATCGCAATTTACCATTATCTGATCCTACACATTTTATATATTTGCTTTCTGCAGAATTTTCAAATGTCCAATATTAGAGAATATACTTTTGTGTAATAAACTTGAATTAAAACAACTTAATTTAGTTATGCCCTAAGTAAACCATAATTTTCTAACTAAATACCCTGTAAATTTTCCTTCATTAGATAGCAAACAATTTGTATGCTGATCGAGTTTATTGATTCTATTTGATGACTTCATAAAATGTTTTTGTATTTGTATAAAAACTAATAAATGCATCTGTTTGGCCTAAGGGTTTTTCTGTGGAGGCTAATTCAAGTCAGTTATTAATTTATCCACTTTGATAAGGATATTAATTTGATTTTCTATTGCAACTGAATTATCATTTATCCAACTGTTTTACAGCCTGCCAATGAATAATACACAACAGTAGGAAGGCATTCGGCTTAATGTCAGAGGCCCTACTCTCTACCTTGCAGCCTTTCCATGCATATACCCACTTTTCTTTTGAAAGTTCCAATTCTATCCACTGTATGGAGTACATTTTTTTCATCTGTTCCTACTTTACCTGCTGCATTAAATATGTACCTTTCCAGATTTTCAGTCAATGGAGACTGAGTTTCTTCTTATTCATCTCTCGAAAATGTCATAATTTTCAACATTTTTGCCAAATTGCCTTTAAACAATACTTTTGCAAGGTGAATAATCTCAGCTGTTTTGTGCGTAATCCTAATGGTTTTAATTTACATTTTTAAGGAATGACACGATCCCGTAAATAGGAGAAGGCAGCACATCAACATGGACATTTCAATAGATAAAATAAATAATACAAAAATACGAAACATATGAAATTTCTCCATGCCTTCACTTGCTACACCAGAGTGTACTATCTGAAGCTGGCTGAGCGCAGTTGGATAAATTATAACCAGGTCACTGTAATTGCCACTTGAAAGAACATATGGGGCCTCTCGTTTTCTGAACTCTCCCTTCTACACAGAAAACAGTACAAAGGTTCAAAACTGATATGTATAGGTGATAACATTTGCACCCTAAAACACAGATGCACAATGCATTAGGTTCTCAGCATTATTTATAATCATGTTAGAAGTCTATGCTTAGTGATACATTTCTCAATGCATCAACTTATTAGAAAATAACAATTACCAAATTACCAACATAGTGCATTTTATCAGATGAGGAAAGTAAAAGATCAATGATCAAATTATAACCAATATCCTTGGCCATATGTTTTCGCTGGGTGAGAGTCTGTCCAGCTAGTGCCCAAATAGCTGTTGCGGCTTGCTCTCTGATCTCTATTTCAAAAACCTGAAGAAAAAAATGACAGGAGTTAAGTATTCCTGTAAGATGTACTGTATCACCACATTTCAGAGCATTACAATGAAGGGAACAAAGCAAGACTACCATTATTTACTCATCCCTATTGCTCACAGAAAGGTGGTGGTGAGTTTTCCTCTTAAATCACCCAGTTCAAATGTGGAAGGTACTTTTGTGTTGTTCTTGGTGCGGGTGGAGGGAGGGATAATGTAATCATCTACATCTTTAGCACCACTAGATTTCATTGTTTCTGCACTTTCCTGTCTGATCTTATATTCCACCCCTCCATAAAACCGAGCTCACCAACACTCTAATGCCTGTTTCAGTGATCTGATTTGCTAGTAGCCTCTATAGAAGGAAATCATGTACATTTGTGCACTTTGACCTAAGTGTAGCCTGCAACATAGCAATATTCATAGCAACATAGCATAATATGATTACAAATATACCCGACAGAAAATTTAGCTGACGTTTCTTTCGCCAATGAAAGGCAAAAACGTGTTATCACTTTGAGAAGATAAAACAAATAGCAAAGATGCAGGGGCGAAAAGTAAACACAGGCTGGAGAATATTTTATATTTTTTTTAAGATAAGGAAGGAAGCCATTCAGTCCATCAACTCTATATCAGCTCACAGAGCAATCCCCCCGCCCCGATTCTACTGGATACCTTAACCCGAAACAATTTTTGTGCCCAATCAACCTGGTTACTATCATGTCTCTGGGATGTGGATGAAGCTAGAGAACCTAGCAGAAACCGAAGGGGTCACACAGAGAACATGCAAACTCCAAACAGACAGCATGAGTGGTCAAGATTGAAGCTGGGTTGCTGGACAAGGCAATGTTGAATGTCAACGCTTAATTAAACTGCTTGTGAGGTGTTCAAATTATTGAAAAGCAAAAAATTGATGAATTAGAAGGATCATTAAACGTTCCGACAATTATTCCACATTTAAGAAGTCTTCAGACTTCTCCATTTATCAGGATCACCTGTTGCTGCATAATGGACAAGCTACCGATAAATAATGAAATAACCTGAAGAAACTCAACCCAAAATGTCACCTATCCATTTTCTCCAGAGATGCTGGCTGACCCACTAAGTCACTCCACTATTTTGTATTTATCTACTGATAAATATGTGTACAATTTAAATAAATCACACTGATTTTGATAGTGAAATACCTTAAGAAGTTTCAAAATATGTTTGTCGGCAGACAACTCAAGAAATTCTTTTTGTGTTGCAGCGTTTCTGTCAGCTAAAACCTCCACTGCTGCTATGGCTTTTAGTTGCATCTTGATTTTGCGACCACTGAGGATTTTTACCAGAGGGGGAATTGCCCCTTCAGCAGCAATCACATCCTGGTTCACACTGTGTCCACGAGCAATTTCAGCCAAAGCAAGTGAAGAATAGCCCTTCAGTATTTCTACGTAACATAAAAATTCCACAAAAAAAGTTAGGTATCTGAATCTCACTACACATTCTAATCCATTTAACTAAGAACACAAGCAATACAGGTAATACATCCAACTGGATTGAAAGAATGATCAAAAAAAAAACAGACTTCTGGAGGAGCTAAGCGATTCGGGCAGCATCTGTGGAGGCAGCGGGAGATTCAACGTTTTGGGCTGAATCAGGCCAGCGAGCGTAGCGGGGAAATTGCCAGCAATGAGAGGCTCACACTAGGCATCTTCACTCTACACTTTCAGTCCTGATGCAAGGTCTTGACTCGAAATGTCAACTATCCCTTTGCCTCCACTGCTGCTCCCTGACCCATTGAGTTCTTCCAACAGTATGAGATTTGCTCAGTTTCTGGTATCTGCAGTCTCTTGGCTATCCGTCGAGGAATAAATACAAAAAATACCTAGTGCTCAAAATAAACAGCAGATTGTGAAACAATTCAAAGACAAACAGTTTTTTTTATCTCTCTCAGTCATTTATTGATTACTGTCTTTATATATACAGTTCATGAGGGTTGAGTCACCGAGAACTGTCCGCAAGCTGATTTCTCATGTCAGAAACATCTATTTTCTATAGCTACCTATAGTATATCACTTTACACACACTTGCTGCAATTCTTTCATTTCATTAAATAATCACTCTAGGACTACCCATAATTAAACTAATGAAATATATACTCTACCCAGTCATTAATAAATACCATGAAACAATTTAATATCACTGTATTACCATTACCAGCTTGCATAAATATTTAAAAATCCATGATAGATTATGCCTAACATTGGATAACATTGGATAATCAGGACATTCATAACCCAGGAAGCCTGTGTACTACCAATTTATAATTCCTTCAATTTGAGGATTATACCATGGGGAAAACCTGCAGCTACAATGTTTTGTTAAAATCTAATTAAAGGAGAAAAAACAATCTTTGGAAATTGGAACTTAAAAATAGGCTCTTAAAGGCTCTTAAAAAGGGCTCTTAAAAATAGCAGAGTCAGGGGATATGGGGAGAAGGCAGGAACGGGGTACTGATTGGGGATGATCAGCCATGATCACATTGAATGACTGGCTTGAAGGGCCAAATGGCCTGCTCCTGCACCTATTGTCTATTGGAACTATCAATTACTTTCCCTATGTTCATGCCAATTTTTTTTTCCAATTTCAGGACTTCAATTGAGGTACATATTATTTTTCTAACAGTGAAATAGACACTTAAGGAAATAATTAGGGAATCATGCATGTTGACATGAAGGGCAGATATCTATATTCACATTTTTTCTCTTCAACTAATAATGAACTCTATGGGGAAAGTAGGGATACAATTTCATGTCTACACTGTGTCTGTGACAAGTTATTCATACAACATATAACTAGTGTAAGTCTGAGGAAATCAATATACAAGCTAACTTTTATGCTTTTATGTTTATTTTAGCAGGAAGATCAGTAATGATTTTGGTAGAAAAACAATGTGTTTGGTGTTCTCCTCCCATACACATTCACCCGTCCATCTCTGCTCAGTTCGTATTAACCAACCTGATCTTCCAGTGGCTCAGCACTTCAACTCCCCCTCCCATTCCGAATCGGACCTTTCTGTCCTGGGTCTCCTCCGTGGCCAGAGTGAGTCCCACTGCAAATTGGAGGAGCAGCACCTCATATTTTGTTTGGGTAGTTTACACCCCAGCGGTATGAACATTGACCTCCAATTTCAGGTAGTCCTTGCTTTCTCCCTCCTTCCCCTCCCCTTCCCAGCTCTCCCACAGCCCACTGTCTCTGCCTCTTCCTTTCTTCTTTTCACCCCCACCCTCACATCAGTCTGAAGAAGGGTCTCGACCCGAAACGTCATCTATTCCTTCGCTCCTCACCCGCTGAGTTTCTCCAGCATTTATGTCCACCTGTCCACCTAACTTTGTTCATTCCTCCTTTTCCCTACCTGAACCGCCCATGGTTCCATCTGCTTATCATTCCCTCGCCATCTGGTTCCACCTTTCATCTACGTCTCTATTAATATTCTTCCATACCCCATTATGTACCGACAATCATTCTTGTTCCTTCTCAGTCCTGATGTGGGGTCTTAACCTGAAACATCAACTTACATCTTTTCCCTCCTCAGATGCTGCTTAATATGGCATTGGTGCAATATCTTATAGGCTAATATGCAATTTTTTAATGTATTTTTTGTATCTCCTTATACTGTATGATGTGTTATATGGACCTGTGTCTGAAATAAAGCTTTATTATTAATATGCTGAGTTCTTCCAGCATTCTGTTTTTGTTCTATATTCATACATTTGCAGTCACTTTAGTCTTCACGTCCCAGTATGTGTTATTCTGAGAGAACAACATCTTTCATGCACGTTCCTCTCAGCCCACGAATGTTGGGACATAATGGAGACTACTCTTGAATGAAAATGTAATCAGTTTAATCGCTCAAGGTCGCACTGGTCTTGTAAACTAGGGGTCATGAGTTCAAATCTCACTGGGGCCCGGGGCCTCGCTAGTTCCGTTTTACGGGCGGCACGGTGGCGCAGTGGTAGAGTTGTAGCCTGTGCAGTGCTTGACGTGCTAGAAACCCAGGTTCGATTCTGACTATGCGTGCTGTATCTACGGAGTCTGTATGTTCTCCCTGTGACCACGTGGGTTATCTCCGAGCTCTTTGGTTTCCTCCCACACTCCAAAGACATACAGGTATTTAGGTAAATTGGCTTGGTGTATGTGTCATAAACATTTTGTGTAGGATAGTGTTAATGTGCAGGGATCGCAGGTCAGTGCGGACTTGGTGGGCCGAAGGGCCTGTTTCCGCACTGTATCTCTAAAACTAAAACTAAAAATATGGGTAAAATGATATCAACTAAAAATATGGATAAAATTATATCAACCAATGAAATATAAATGTTTATTTGCAGATTCTAACAAAGACAATGACAAATGAATAAATGTAGCCATTCCATTTTGTACATAAGATGGTTTAATTGACTGAAACTGCCCCAGCCACCTCATGTTGTGCCTATTATGGTATTTGCTATTCCATGTCAAATAGCGTCTCCTTGTTCCCTCTGATATTATGCAGAAGCAACTTTTAAACTTAGTTTTTTTACAACCTAATGCCAACATTCATTGCAAATTAATCTCATCATCTGTAAATTAACATTCACCATTCTCCAGCCCACCCCCCTCCTTCCCATCTTTTCAGCTGGCATTTTGTCCACGCAAAATAAAATTGCAACTTAAATATTGGAAGAACATTTACTAAGAATATTACCTGAGGGGCCACTTAAAAGCGCCACCAAAAGTGGAATCGCCCCTTCTTTAACTACCAAGGTCTGGTTGATCGGATTGTTAATGCATAATATCTGAATGAATTTAATTGCATTGACAAGTACGTCTTCAACAACCGAATTTAAAATCTGCACGAGAGGAGGAATTGCACCCTAGAAAATAAAAATGATTGGCGTTCCAGAACCTTTAATTGCACATACTTCCAAGAAATTGCAAACCATCTACTAAGGTAATGTTAAGATAACAACAGAACCTATATATTGTAGCTATAGTTAATAAATGTATAGAATATTTTCTTTATAACAGGCGTTTCAAATATTTTCCACATTTTGTTTAAATCTCTGCTTAGTATCCTGTGCTAAGATGCAAAGAATTTACACAATGATTTTATTATCTTGGAGATCAACTCAAATTTCTGGTCAGGTTTCACATTAAAACCAAAAGAGCATCTGTATGTTTTATCACTATATTGAGTGACTCAGTTGGATTAAGCTTGGGATAATTAAACTCTCGTTCTATCTGCAAAAATATAATTTTATTTATAATTCATTACCACCCTCTAGTGGCCACAACCATGACCTCAAACTCAACCACTGAAATCAATGAATGCTTGTTAAAACATGTGTTTCATTCCCAGTTTATGAAAAAATATATAATTTTACCTGAGGTAATGGGTAGTTATAATTGACCCTCACTCCAGAGAAAATAAATATAATCTGCTCCCAAATAATCTGCTCCCACTCCCAAATAATTTTCATAACCTGTGCTATGAATTAGCTTCATGACAATGGAAGAAAATTGGGTCAAATGGATTACAGAAGAAATTACTTAGCTGGTGAATCACTTAATTGATCAATGACCAATCTATTTTGACTAAAACTCTCATCTTGTATGTATGTATGTATGCATGCATGCATGTATTTATGTTCCCAAAATCCAACCAAAACGGTACACGATAGCACAACAATTTCAGGGCGCCTTACTCACCATTCTGGGGTGTGCTGTATCAAGTTTTGTTCGATTAAACAAAGTAATTCCCTTAATAAACTTTAATTTACTTATTTTTTAATCTAATAATTTTGTGTTTACATGACTGGCGTCACAAAGGGCACCCAACAGGTCCTCAGCACGCCTGTGCAGTTGGGGGAGGGTTGTCTTCGCCGATTTTCAGATTGCCATTTTTATCTAATTCCCAACGGGTCCACGGATCATACAGCTTTGAACCAGGAATAAAGGTATCTCCTAATGATCATATTCCAATAAGACTTTTTCTGAAGACAGAACCTGTATATGTGCATTTGCTATTTTTTCAATGAGAATATTCCAGAATTGTATTAGTATGGAAAGATATTTTTTATATTATTTTATATCATGAGCTCTTGGTTGGAATAAAGCACCAAAGATGGCAGATTTAATATTTACATATGTTGTGAATATTTTAATCTGAAATGTTTTATGACGTCACAACAGGGATAAACTTTAATTAACCACTTGCCGGGCCCGTCGGGCCCGTCACAATTGAAAATGGCGCCCCAACTGCGCACGCGTGGATACCGGGCCCGGCCACCCTCCCCCAACTGCGCAGGCGCAGCTGACAGGGTGAGATAGTCATTTTCAGATCGCCTTTTTGATGTAATCCTTCGGTGTGACGGGAACCCAACCCAACCCATGGGTCGTCTAGTACTTATTAAAATTCCCATTTACGCAAGACATCAGTAGTTGACATCTCCATGCCAAGGAGAATGTTTACTGATAAAATAATTAACTTTTCATCTTAAGAAAACATTAATTGAAATGTCACAACATTTCCTCAATAATAATTGGAAGCAGAAAACAATTAGACACAAAAATACTCCTATTAATAGAGTTTATAGTGACACAAAGCTAATTTATTAGCACCCTATTTTAAAAGCACAGGACAATTCAAGTTACTGATGGAGCAATTATATAACAGCATTTCAGATCAATCTTTTCCTTTTCATCCCTGTTTCCCATGGTTCACCACAAAAGGGAACCATGGTTCACTCGAAGGGCCGAATGGCCTCCTCCTGCACCTATTTTCTATGTTTCAATGTTTCATAGAAAGGGCTGTTGGGAAATCTGGTGAAGGTCTAACTTGTTTATCATGAAATCCTGTTTGAACTGCATCTGCTGCTAATATATAGTTACATTGGAGGTGGAAGCTTAATAGGGAAATTTACAAATTGTTTCACAGAGTGTAGGTTTTTTTGGATAAACCTAAAATGCAGTAACATGCATGGCAGAAAATGGCATGAAATTATGGAAACTGATGAATTCTGATGCGATTTACCAATTATTCATATTGGAGTAATGGCTTGGCTCTGCAAACCAATGATGTGTTAAACAGGTTGCTCTGCAGAGAACTAGATAATAAACTATTGCCCATGATTCCCCACAGCACCTATCTTGAAGCAGAAATTAGCCAAGGTTCAATTGATAAAGTTAGAAGAAGGGAATCCATGTGGTGCATTGTGTCAATGCTGGCCAAAAATGGATTTTAAATTACAGGATTTTATACTAGTTCTTGGTTCAATCGTTTCACGAGCTGCAAACCCTAAATTTGAGAAGAACCTCAAGTGAAAACAATTATAAAAAATGGAATGTTGCGATTGATTTAATTGTCAGGAAAAAACAGAGATTTTTAAAATCAGTTTACAAGGTTGTGAAGACTCAGTTTATTCTGGATCTAACTTGCAGTTGAAATTTTTTGTTCTTTTATCCAATGGCAGCCTTGTGGAAACTACTCTGACATTCCTTCAGTGGTATAAAAGAGAAATCATTTTAAAAGTGCGTCTGCTCAGCTAAAAAATGATATATTTGTGCAAGTTGTATCAATAAATTTGTGATGACTCACCCTTTGGTAATACAGTGAACTATACTTTTTATAACAATGGAGTATAATGATTAAACATTACTTACAAGAGTAGCAATTAGACTGGCATTATTTTTAACCTGGGCAATGTCAAAGAGAATGACAGAGGAACGAGACTGAATCTCCGGCTTTTTACTGTACAGCAATGAAATAAGCCCTGGGATGATACCAAAATCAATAACTGATTCACAGGCTGGTAGATGGAAGGAGAGATTACACAGCACCGCAGCAGCAATACATTGCAGTGTCTCATGGTTACTGTTCAACAGATCTATAAGAGGAGGAATGCTGCCTATATCAAAAAAAATAAAACAGTGTTAAGTATGACATCATCCAGCTTCTCAAAAATGCAACTAACATTTAATATGTCTACAAAGTTTGTGGAGAAATTATATAAATAGAAAGGTATGAAATCAATTTTCAAAGGGCAAATATATTCCAGCAGACAAATGGCCCCTCTTACACTAAAGGTTTCCATGTTTCAACTTAGCACAACTATAGCTGGCATTATTTTAATGCAATTAAAGTATCTTTGGTTTAGCTGCCAGGACTCAAATAGAGTTTGCAATGTTCATTTTATGCCTGCCTGAAGGAATAAGAGTGTGTTTTTCCTGACACCAACACCATGTGAGATTTTCATCTTCCATACATTAGCAATATATGATTGTTTTACCTCACTTCATGAATTATTATGAATACTAATCATTTGTAAATGTGCTTGGCTTCTAAGTGCTTTCTAAAGTAGTCCGAGTCTGAAGAAGGGTCTCGACCCGAAACGTCACCCATTCCTTCGCTCCATAGATGCTGCCTAACCCGCTGAGTTTCTCCAGTTTTTTGTCTACCTTCTAAAATAGACTAGTAAGCCACTCAGTTTTATCATTACCACATGCCCAAATAGAGAAAAAAATAAAAATGGATGTTCAGCCTAACGTTGGACACCAACATCAGACACAGGAAAATTATTCCCAACTCGGTTGATTTACAAAGTTCTGTTCTCAAACATCTGGTGACTGCTGTACAAAATGGGACAGTTGTCTAACAAACTGGTCAAGCCACATCCTGACAAAGTCTGGCTGAAGAAGGGTTCCCAGCCTGAAGAAGGGTTCTGACCCAAAACATTATCTGTTCCTTTGCTCCAGAGATGCTGCTTGACTCTCTGAGTTGCTCCAGCAACAGTCTGACAAAGTTGCATTCAAAAAATCAGAATTTGTGAGCCATACTCCACCACAATCCCTGGGACAGTTTCATCAGTGAAGGCAGCACGGTAATGTATGGGTGGATGGGAGTAGCAGATAGACTTCAGCATCGACTCCAGACCACATGAACAATAATAATTGGACACATTATTATTTATTCAAATCATTTGCTATGTGGCTCTTCCAGGGAGATGCTAAATGCATTTCGTTGTCTCTGTACTGTACACTGACAATGACAATTAAAATTGAATCTGAATCTGATCTGAATCTGACATGAAGCAACATGATTCCAGGTGAAATATACGTTAGGAAACTTGGTCTGGATTATCATCTTCCACTCTGACTCAGTGATCGTCCTTGTTGAACAACACTTGGGAAAATGACTGGAAGGGCATAAAATGTAATCTAGTGAGGTCCTTCAATGCTGATCACCACGAGTGTCTTAATGGCACCATCAGTCTGTAGCGGAGTTGGCCAAACCCTGAAGAACTTTGTTGACATGCTGGGTGTGCAGTAGATAGTAAGTGAACTCCCATATGGGATAAACCTATTTTTACTCATCTTCACCATTCCACCTAGAGCAGTTACATCGGTTTACATTAGCAACACACAAAGTTACTTCATCACACAGTCCTTAAAACCCAATGTTCACACTGATGATACCTTCTACCATGTTATGCAGTGCAGAATCAATAGACTCCCAGACTGGGATAGGCTATAAAACTGTAAGCTAAAAATTGACATTCATGAGGCACTGTGGACTCATCAACAACAGAAACATACACCACTACAATCTAATCTCATTACGTGCCACATCATTAATTCTACCGTTACTATCAAGACGTGGATGCAAACTGGGTTCAATTACCCATGCAGAAGCACATGTTGGGAGCTGCACATGCCATTCTTAAAAACGATGAGATGCCAATTTAGTGAAGCTGCAAATAAACAGTAAAAATCAGTGTGCAATAGTAGAGCTAAATGATCTCACAACCAACAGAACAGATTGAAGCAGTTGTCCTACCACTTCAAAACATGTAGTAGATAAATAAGCAGCTATTGGGAGTAAGAAGTTCCAAGAATAAACCCACCATCAAAAGTCTTGGCACTCAGCAAGTGAGTGCTAAAGGTTGCGGCATTTGCCACCATGTTCAGTCACACCCATCTCAACTTCCGACAATGCAGAAACCAGACTCTAGCCAATTTGATCCACTGCGTGTGACACCAAGAAAATCATGGAAACATCAGATATAGCAAACATTATTGCAGCAGACAACATCCCAGCATTAGTACTAAAGACGTGGCCCTCAGAACGAACTGTGGCTCTAGCCAAGCAGTTCCTTAGTCAAAATATTGGCATCCATCCAATCATGTGGACAATTGCCCAGATAGGCCATACTCACAGACAGTAGATCAAATGAATGACGGCACAATTAGCATCCTCAGTCACCAGCCGAGTTAATGGAAACTGCAACATAACAACCAAGATCCATCTATCCATTAATAACCCCTTCATCATTCCCAGATCTTCCATTTCACCAGGACTACTCTGCTCCACTCCAGAGCACATTACAGATCTGGTCCAAAAATAGAGCATGGAACTGAATTCAGAAGTTGAGCGTGATTAATGCAACATAAAATCAAGGCAATATCTGACTGAGTGGGGCATCAAAGAGGCCTCGTAAAACTGGAGTCTATGAAAATCGTAGGATAAATCTCTAGAGGTTGTTGGAGGCCATTCATCCCAGTCCCAGGATATTCAGTTACTGTGTTACTTGCAAATGGGCTTCTTGCAATTGAAACAGTTAATTATTGCATACAACAAAATCTATACCACATTAAGGCATGAGATGGTAAGTCGCAGCTAACGTTGAAGTCCAAAGCAAGCATCATCCGTAATAAGAGAGTCTAACCACCTTCCCTTCACATTTTGTGGCATCACCATCATCAAGTTACCCCTCATCAATATCTTGGTGTCAATATGGACAACTCAATTGGACTAGCCATTTAGTTTAGTTTAGTTTATTGTCACTTGTACTGAGGTACAGTGAAAACATGCTACCCAGTCAGCGGAAAGGCTATACAGGATTAAAATTGAGTTACCCCCAGTGTACAGATAGAGGATAAAGGATATTACATTTAGTGAAAGATAAAGTCCAGTAAAGTCTGATTAAAGGTAGTTCTCAATGAGATAGATGGTAGTTCAGGATAGGATGGTTCAGTTGTCTGATAACAGTAGCAATGTTACAAAATTTTGAGATTTAAAAAATCAAGTCTGCAATTTATCCCATCAGATAAAGCATAACAATAATTTTAATTTGACACCAAATTCACTTTCATATCTCAAGTATTAAAAAAGTTATGACCATTTTCATACTCGGAAATTAGCATCTTGTTCCCTATTGATTTTCAATGGACATTACAAAAAAGCTGTAAGGACCTCAAATAGATGCTGCTGCACCCGCTGAGTTTCTCCAGCTTTTCTGTGTAACCTTCGATTCTCCAGCATCTGCAGTTCCCTCTTAAACACAAAAAAGCTGTGATCTTGGATAATCAAACGCCCATTTCTTAAGGAAAGATTAACATTTTTAAATAGCCTAAGTGTCCAAAGATTATTCACAAATAATTCACAATATAACATGATTTTTATATCTAATTTACATTAATTTATAGGCCAAATGGAAGGAATTTAGTGTTCAATTGCTGTAAATAAATGCCCATTTAAATCGGCTTTCTAGTGGGTTAATGTGGAACGCGCTGGTTTAGAATGTTGACAGCGCGCTGGATTAGTGCCCTCAAGTGCCGAGAAAAATACTGCGGGATATAAAAAGCCCAAAATGAGCTATTCGCTATAGATACCTTGATATATAGGGTTATATATATGCCCCATTTAATGTAAAAATAAGGTACATACCTTTAATTGTTTGCTCTATAAAACCCTGGGGCTGCGAGTGGTTGCGAAATGAAACAGTAATTTTAAAACTATTAGAACTATATTATCGAGGCCTATAAAACTAATAATACCTTTTGCGACCGGGTCTTGCAGCGATTTTTCGTTAATGATTTACTAGGCTGAACATGTGCGATTAGTACAGCCTAGTAAAAATCGCGTTTTAAACCCGCCCCCTCCAAACAGCGCCAAAATCGCGGGCCTGGCTGTGGGCAGATTCCTAATGACGATTCAGGTAGGTTTTGTAACATACCTAATAACAGATGGGAAGAAAAGTATGAAATATTTTCATACTTCTGTACCTCTTGCCTGATGGGAGAGAGGAGAAGAGGAAGTGACCAGGGCGAGACTCGGCCTTGATTATGCTGGCGGCCTTACCGAGGCAGCATGAAGTGTAAATGGAGTAAATGGAAGGGAGGTTGGTTTGCGTGATGGTCTGGGCCGCATCCACAATTCGCTGCAATTTTTTGCGATCATGGATGTAGATGTTCCCAAACCATGCTCTGATGCATCCTGATAAAATGCTTTCAACCATGCACCTAAAGAAGTTGGTGAGAGTTGTTGGGGACTTGCCAAACTTCCTAAGCCTTCTAAAGAAGTAGAGTCTTTGGTGTGCTTTCAAAAGACAATAGATAATAGGTGTGGGAGTTGGCCATTTGGCCCTTCGTGCCAGCACTGCCATTCACTGTGTTCATGGCTGATCATCCACAATCAGTACCCTGTTCCTGCCTTCTCCCCATATTCCTTGACTCCACTATCTTTAAGAGCTCTATCCAACTCTCTCTTGAAAGCATCCAGAGAATCGGCTTTCTTTCTTGGCCATTGCTTCGAAAGGCCAAGTTACTGGTGATATTTACTCCTGGAAACTTAAAGCCTACAATCATCTCCGCTTCGGTGCCATCAATGTATACCAGGGTATGTGTACCGATTCACTTCTAGAAGTCTATGACTATCTCCTTTGATTTGCTGACATTTAGAGAAAGATTGTTGTCTTGACACAAGGTTACGAGGTTCTCAATCTCCTTCCTGTACTCTGACCCGTCATATTGATATCCAACCCACAATGGTGGTGTCATCTGCGAATTAGTAGATTGAGTCGGATTTGTACTTGGCTGCACAGTCGTGGGTGAATAAGGAGTAAAGAAGGGGGCTGAGAACGCATCCTTGTGGAGCACCAGTGTTGAGAATTATGGTAGAGGATGATTTGTCACCTATTCTCACTGATTGTGGTCTGTTGGTCAGGAAGTTGAGGATCCAGTTGCAGGATTGAGTGCTGATTCCAAGTTCCATGAATTTGTTGATAAGCTTGGATGGGATAATGGAGTTAAAAGCCAAGCTCGAGTCTATGAATAGGAGGATGTCTCTTATCCAGGTGTTATAGGGATGAGTGTAAGGCCAGGGAGATGGCATCAACCATTGACCTGTTGTGGCGATAGGTGAACTGCAGTGGGTCAAGTTTGCTTGGGAGACTGGATTTAATACATTCCATAACCTGCGTCTCAAAGCACTTCATGAAGATGGATGTCTAGGCCACTGAGCAGTAGTTATTAAGGCATGCGGTCTTGCTTTTCATCGGCACCGGGATGCTAGTGGTCTACTTGAAGCAGGTGGGTACCTCAGAACAGAGTAGGGAGAGATTAAAGATGTCCAAGAATTCTCCCGCTAGTTGGTCTGCACTTTTTCTAAGGATGCGGCCAGTGACTCCAACATGGCCAGGGTCTCTGACATGGCCAGAGTAAATACTTTGGCTACAAAAGCAAATCAAAGGCCAGCAACTATTAGCAAACAGCTCACCTCGTAACAGCACCAAACGTTTCCATCATTGACAAAGCATAGGTCAGATGCCACAACAAGTCCCACTCATGAAAATCGTAATTTGGCTGCACCGTATACCTTCTACAAAATGTATTGTACAACATTTCCTCACCAGTCATCTCACAAACCCATAACAAGTAGAACAAGGACAGCGGGTGCATGGGAACACCACCACCTGCAGATTCTTCTTCAAATCACGTACCATTTGGAGACAATTTGTTGTTCAATAATTGCTGCCGGGTCTAACTCTTGGCACTCCTGCCCAGCAAGACTAAAGGAACACCTTAATCAGGACTGTGGCAGCTCACAACAGCAGCTATCTACCACATTCTTGATGACAATTAAAAATGCACAATAAAAACTGCTTTGCCAATGAAGCCTTGATTCCAAAACATGAATTCAAAAAAAATATTTTGTTCATTTATGTATAGCCATCATAAGTTTCTACCAAATAAAATATTATGCATGTGCCATTGTACAAAAAACAAATAGCCTGCACCATTAAAATGATTTTGGATCTGGAGAAAATTATTTTTAATCTGAATACCAATATTATGTGGCCAGTATCTTATGTACATATTACATTCTTCCTGGATGAAATTGTTTACAGTATTACAGAATGCAATGGAATTGTATTTTAAGTTGAAGTGACAGCTTTCAAAAATGGCAGTTAGTGCATTTTATACCTTAATTGACATTGTTTTAAATTCAAATAGGATTACCATATCAATATTTTTATACTGCTGTAGATTTGGGAGGAACAACAGCAGCAACAGATTAGCAAAAGATACCACTGATTGGCTCTAGCCCAAGTGTGAGGAGAGGGGTGAAACCAGTTGAAAACTGAGGAATTGGCTGTGTAAATTGGTAAATAGGCAATTTATCAGTCAATTTAAGCAGGACAGCTCTTTGCGAGCGGCAGTGAGTGAGGGAAGTGCCCTGTGAGAAAAGTGTGAGTCTTTGGCCTGTGAGAAAAGTGTGAGTCTTTGGCCTGTGAGAAAAGTGTGAGTCTTTGGCTCGAGAGTCTTCGGAGAGGAGGCTGAGGAGAGGAGACCACGCAATACGCTTGAGAGGCTAAGGATTCTGGGAGAGGCAAAGAGGTTTGCCACGCACTGCAAGGGAGCAGTGGACCAGACAGGAAGAGCGGACGGAATTACCACTAGACAGCCAAACCAGTAGGTAATTTACGGCTGGGGTGAGTACTTTCCCATTTATAGGAGGTAGGATTATATAAATAAGGGGTGTATCAATACAGTAGGGGATTCTTAAATAGGACTAGTTAATTACTTATATAAGATGGGCGGTCAGGAGATGTGCCAATACTGCGAGATGTGGGAATTTGTCGACACCATTGATGTAGAAGATCCCTACAGCTGCAGTAAGTGTTTGAGGCTAGAGGAACTCCAGCTCCGCATTGATGAGCTGGAGACCCAACTTCATACGCTGCGGTACATCAGGGAGGGGGAGTATTACCTGGATGTTTTGTGCCAGGGGATGGTCACACCGACCAGTTTAACTAATTCAGTAGGCAGTGAGCAAGGAAAGGAAGGTGTGGCCATATGCGAGGCAGGTAGGGGGAACCAGGAGGAGATGCGGCAGGAGCCACAGCCCTTGTCCCTGACGAGCATGACCGAGGCTCTTACTCAATGTAAGGACGGGATCAGGGGCTGTGGGAGGGATGAGCAACCTGGCTGCAGCACCGTGGATCAGGAGGCCATTCAAGAGGGGGGAGTTAGAAGAAATGCCGTAGTGATAGGGGATAGTATTATTCGGGGGGTAGATAAGGTTCTCTGCGGCCAGCAGAACATGTCCCGAAGGCTGTGTTGCCTACCCGGTGCTAGGGTTAAGGATATCTCTGCGATGCTGGAGAGAAATTTGCAGAGGGAGGGGGAGGATCCAGTGGTCGTGGTCCATGTGGGGACCAATGACATAGGAAGGACGAGGAAGGAGGATCTGCTGAAGGAGTTTGAGCAGTTAGGGAATAAATTAAAAAGCAGAACCTCGAGGGTACTGATCTCCGGATTGCTACCTGAGCCACGGGCCAAATCGGCGAGGGTACGTAAAATTAAAAAGCTAAATGCGTGGCTCAAAGACTGGTGTGGGAATAATGGGTTTGGTTTCTTGGGCCACTGGCACCAGTACTGGGACAGGGGGGATCTGTTCTGTAAGGACGGACTTCACCTGAACGGTGCTGGGACTGGGGTCCTGGCAAATCATATAACTAGGGCAGTAGAGAGGTCTTTAAACTAAGTAGCGGGGGGGAGGTATCAAGGGGGGTAATAACGGCAGGGGTAGAGGAAATAGAGCAGGGTATCAGTGGGGAAGCGGAAAGTCAAAATGTGACAGGAGACAGAATGTGTGAAGATAAAGCTTTAGATGTAAAAGGGGCAAAAACGGAAAGGAAGGGTAGTAAAAATCATCTGAAAGTGCTTTATCTAAATGCACGGAGTATTCGTAATAAGATAAATGAATTAACGGTGCAATTAAGTATATATAGTTATGATATCGTGGCCATTACGGAGACATGGCTGCAAGGGGATCAGGACTGGGAGTTAAATATAGAGGGGTACTCGACAATTAGGAAAGATAGACAGGAAAGAAAGGGAGGAGGGGTGGCCCTTTTAATAAGGGAGGGAATAACGGCAATAGAGAGGAAGGATATTGCGTTGAAGGATCAGGATAGTGAAACAGCTTGGGTACAGATAGAGAATAATAAGGGGAAAAAAACACTAGTGGGTGTAATTTATAGACCTCCAAATAGCTGTGACGCTGTTAGTCAGAACATAAATCTGCAAATAGTTGACGCATGTAAAAAGGGAACTGCTGTAATCATGGGGGACTTCAATTTTCATATTAATTGGGCAAACCAAACTGGGCAGGGTAGACTAGAGGAAGAGTTTATAGAATGTATTAGAGACGGGTTCCTAGAACAGTATGTCACAGAACCGACAAGGGGGGAGGTAATCTTGGATCTGGTCCTGTGTAATGAAGCAGGATTAATTAAAAATGTCATAGTTAGGGACTCGTTGGGAACAAGTGACCACAATATGGTCGAATTCCATATTCAAATAGAAAGGGAGCAGGTTGAAACTCAGGCTAGGGTGCTTAGTCTAAATAAGGGGGATTATGAAGGTATGAGGACTGAGCTGATCAAAGTTGACTGGGATAGCAGACTCAAGAATAAGACGGTACATGAGCAGTGGTGTACGTTTAAGGGTATACTGTATAACCTTCAAGAAAAATTTATTCCTATGAAGAAAAAAAGGGGTAAGGGTAAGAACAGTCAGCCATGGCTCAGTAAAACTATAAAGGATAGTATTCGGCTGAAGGCAAGGGCATATAAGGTAGCCAGAGATAGTGGGAGGGTAGAGGATTGGGAAGCATTTAAAGGTCAGCAAAAAATAACTAAGAGATTAATTAAGACGGGGAAAATAGACTATGAAAGGAATTTAGCGAACAACATAAAAACTAATAGTAAGAGTTTTTATAGCTATATAAAAAGAAAAAGGGTGGCTAAGGTGAACGTTGGTCCATTGGAGGGTGAGACTGGAGAGTTGTTGGTGGGGAACATGGAAATGGCAAAGGCATTAAACGAGTATTTTGTATCAGTCTTCACCATAGAAGACACAAAAAATATTCCAACGCTGGATAAACAGGGGGCGGTAGGAATGGAGGAGCTAAATACTATTAAGATCACCAAGGAGGTGGTATTAGGGAAATTAATGAGACTGAAGGAGGATAAATCCCCTGGGCCTGATGGATTACATCCAAGGGTCTTGAGGGAGATAGCGGTGGGGATTGTGGATGCATTGGTGATAATTTTCCAAAACTCCCTGGAGGCAGGAACGGTCCCAGTGGATTGGAAAATGGCCAATGTAACACCTATATTTAAAAAAGGAAGTAAACAGAAGGCGGGTAACTATAGACCGGTTAGTCTAACATCGGTGGTGGGTAAAATGTTAGAGACAATTATTAAAGAAACACTAACGGGGCACTTGGATAAACATGACTTCATCGGACAGAACCAGCATGGTTTTGTGAAGGGGAAGTCCTGTTTAACGAATCTGCTCGAATTCTTTGAGGAAGTAACAACCCGGGTGGATAAAGGGGAACCGGTGGATGTGGTATACTTGGACTTCCAAAAGGCTTTTGACAAGGTGCCACATAAGAGACTATTGCTAAAAATAAAAAATTATGGGATTGGGGGTAATATATTAGCATGGGTAGAGGATTGGCTAACAAATAGGAAGCAGAGAGTGGGGATAAATGGTTCATACTCGGGATGGCAACCGGTAACTAGCGGGGTTCCGCAAGGGTCGGTGCTGGGACCCCAGTTGTTCACAGTTTATATAAATGATTTGGAGGAGGGAACCAAGTGTAATATATCAAAATTTGCGGACGATACAAAAATGGGAGGAAAAGTAGGGGATGAGGAGGATAGGAAGAGTCTGCAAAAGGATATAGATAAGCTAGGTGAGTGGGCAACAACTTGGCAGATGAAATTTAATACTAATAAATGTGAAGTCATTCACTTTGGGAAAAAAAATGATAGGGCAAGTTATTTTCTAAATGAGGAGGAGCTGCGTTGTAATGCAACGCAAAGGGATCTAGGGGTATTAGTACATGAATCACTGAAAGTTAGTATGCAGGTGCAGCAAGCAATCAGGAAGGCCAATGGAGTTTTGGCCTTTATTGCTAGGGGGATTGAGTATAAAAACACGGCGGTCTTGCTGCTGCTGTACACAGTATTAGTGAGACCACATTTGGAATACTGTGTACAGTTCTGGGGTCCATACTTAAGAAAGGATGTACTAGCCCTGGAGGCAGTGCAGCGAAGGTTTACAAGATTAATTCCTGCAATGAGGGGATTGACATATGAGGAAAGGTTAAGTAGGCTGGAACTCTACTCTTTGGAGTTTAGAAGAATGAGAGGCGATCTCATTGAAACATATAAGATCGTGAGGGGCCTTGATCGGGTGGATGCACCGAGGATGTTCCCAATGATCGGGGAAACTAGAACTAGGGGACATAGTTGCAGAATAAGGGGGGGATCTTTTAAAACTGAGATGAGGAAGAACTTCTTCACCCAGAGGGTGGTTAATTTATGGAATTCACTGCCCCAGGGAGCAGTGGAAGCAGAAACTTTAAATATATTTAAGACTAAAATAGATGGTTTTTTAGCTGCCAAGGGGATAAGGGGCTACGGGGAGAGGGCAGGGATATGGACCTAGGTATGGTTAGTATAGTAAGACCTGAGTGATCTCCTGGACAAGTGTCGATCGCCTAGATTGGGGTCGGAGAGGAATTTCCCGGATTTTTTTCCCGAATTGGACCTGGGTTTTTATCCGTTTTTTTGCCTCCCCCAGGAGATCACGAGGTTCTTGGGGTGGAGAGGGGTGATAGCGGTATAAAGGGGAGGGTAGTGTCTTGTGTTCTGTGTCTTGTGTCTACTGTTTGTGGGTAAGTGTGTCTGTTTAGTGTTCAGCCATGAGCGAATGGCGGTGCAGGCTCGATGGACCTGGTGGTCTGCTCTCGCACCTACTTTCTATGTTTCTATGTTTCTAATATAGTTCTAATATAATAATTTCATTGAGCCAAAATGCATTGCTCCCAAAAAATATAAGCAGTCGAAATTTTAATCTGAAAACAAATTTATCGGAAGAAAAATGGGCGTTATCTTAATTACTCTGATGTTCCAATGAATTGTTCTCTGAACAATTAATAAATTATAATGGAACTGCTATCTGTTGTGTGCTGCATTGAATCCTTATGGGCGGCACAGTGGTGCAGTGGTAGAGTTGCTGCCTTACATCTCCAGAGACCCGGGTTCGACCCTGACTATGGGTGCTCTGTGTGTGGGTTTTACATGTTTTCCCTGTGACCGCGTGGGCTTTCTCCAAGTGCTCCAGTTTCCTCCCAAATCTCAAAAACGTGCAGGTTTGTAGGTCAATCTGCTTCTGTAAAACGTAAATTGTTCCTAGTGTGTAAAATAGTGCTAATGTATGGGGTGATCACAGATTGGCACAGACTCGGTTGGCGAAGGGCCTGTTCCACGCTGTAGGTCTAAAGTTTTGTTGAATCCTGAGTCATATCTTGCTGGTAGATGCCAACAATAAACGGTTGGTAATTACCCATGTAAATGCCAGCCAGATTGGTTAGTACTTGTGTATCCACACACACACTCGTACTTATCCCTGGTTTCACGCAGAGCGTCACTGACTGGGTCCTGGAAACTCTCTATTAATCTAAACCAGACAAGTTTGGCCCCACGCCACAAAATCTAAGCCAATACAACAATGCACACAGATGTCGCCTAGTAATTTTAGTTATTAGCACATTTCTGACAAATGTTCCAAGACTATAGAGGATCAAAAGGTCCCCGGAAGCAAGCTAGAAACAAAGTGATGTGGATTAAAAATAGCATCAAGATTCAAGGTTGCATTTTAGTCTGTTATAAAGGCCATAAAGCAGAGGCTCCAGGAAGATACGGAGTGAAAATATGATAATTGAAAACTCTTGTCAGCACTAATAGGTGGAAGAGTTTACCCTAGCAGAAAAGCAGAACAAAGAGCAAAATATAACAGATTTGAAATGTGAATATGGACGATAGTTTTTAAATTATTTTATTAATTATGTAGGGTTACATAAAGGCTACCTTTCATGTTATTCATTCTCACCTGCATCAAGAATTTCTTTCCAGTAACGCCTCTTTATCACACTCAGAACTTCAAGTGATCTCACTCCCATTTCCTGTTTGTGATAATCTTTGCTCTGCATCATCTCTGGAAAAGTGACAATGAAGTGATGAACCTTGTGCTTACCCACAGTCTAAGTTGCAATGATGAGTTTGATATGCTTGTTATGATTTTTTGCAAGTTGATTAGAGCTGGCCTTATTTAACAATATTGAAATAGAGATTGTAATTTTGAATGTCTCAATTATTTTATTTTAATTATTTTTGATTATGTCTTAATGACTTCTGGTGTACATTTAGTGTAGTATAACTGGATTAAATTTGAGATGATCAACAATGAGACCATAATCCAAGAAAATCACAGCCCAAAAGCAGAACATTTTGCCATAGAGGCTGTGCAGCGTTTTGTGATGTGAATACATATTTGACTCCATGCTTCAAATATTTATTTTGTGGACTTGTACCTTTTGGCTTAACCTTCATTGTGATAGCAAGCAAATGCCACAGTGTGATATCAGGTACAAGTTTACAGTGATCTTTAAAGTGGAGATAAACATCCTATGCCCTTACTTGAAGAAGATCAGGGGAATGTGATATGTATTTACCAGGAAACAAAATACATTACTGTATATATACTGTTTATTCTATTATCATTAATCAGCCCTTTCTGTGTGTAAAATAGCTGCTGATTTTACCTACAATAGACAATGACTACAATTAATAGTATTTCAGTGGCTGTAAAGTTATAAAAATAAAAAAATTAAGCTAATTTAAGTCATTATATTTTATCTATTTGGTATGAATTGAAGCAGCAGCTGGTAGAGCTGCTGCCTCACAGCGCCACGGACCTGGGTTTGAGTATGGAAAACTAACTAAAAATAAACTAATTTAAATTTCATGTTATTATTGTTGAATTTATAAGCTTTCATTGATTTCAACTCTCACACATTTATGTTCAATGTTTCGTATTCATTACGGACTTTGAGATCTGCACTCTGCAGGAAAAGATGACGAGAAAGCCTTCAAACAGAATGGAACACTTTATGATGTTTTGTTATTGTATTGATCACTTTCAAGCTTTAACAAACAATGGAGTGACTCTTACTGTAGCATACAGATGGGTTTGTAGGTAAGCTGTATAAATTGCTATAATGTTTCAGAAAATTCCATTACCACATCTACTGTCGATCAACACCAATCAGTAGTACCTTATGCAAACACATATTGTATGTGCACATGAATCACTGCATAGTATCAGCTCTGTTGCTGGGAGTACATTCATTCTAATTTCCCATTGAAAAAATTACGATTTTTTACACCCCTTTAGAAATTCCAATCTTGCCGTTACTTCTGACAATGCAATCAGCACCGTTCGAAGTTCAAGGGATACAAAACCACATGATCTCAGGTCATATATAGGAAACAACTTTTTTTCCATTAAACTTTCTGCCGATCAAAGACAGACATTGCATGCTGTTGATTGATTATCCGTGTTCTGCGACAGGTCAAAAGCAGTTTTAAACTTCCCTCAGAAGCATGTACTTGAATAATAGCTTCAAATAGTGTTCAGATAATGATAAGATGACAGTTTTTGCTAGTGCTGAACAATCACCACACCATTGATTAAGCAATACACTTCAATATGGCTGAGTATCCTTGTACAAGGTTGCGAAGACCTCGAATAGAGTTAAAGGGAGCCAAGAATAGACATAAAGAACTGCAGGTCCCCCCAGGCCAGGTCTTCCTTTGACGCAGGGACCGGCCGCGGGGCTCCATCGACGTAGAATCCGACCACGTGGCTCTGAATCATTGCAGCATATTTTTAAAGGAGACAAACTACCTTAAGGTTTCAAGTATCCCAGTGATTGTGTTAATTCTTAGGTGGACTGAACAATGATTATTGGCTTTGTGCTGTTGCAGATTGTTTGTTGCTCCAGAATCCAACATTTGCAGCCCCTTGTGTCTTCTCTGCCTACAGCGCTTGAAGTTATGGACTCAGTGAAAAATCATACTACTGTCAAAATACCTTGGTCATAGAAACCGATAGCCACATGATAGCCAGTCTGGACCCTTCTCCACACTGAAGAAAGAACCCATTCTGAAACATGGCCTGTCCATTTCCTCATGACCCACTGAGTTCGTCCTGAACTTTGAATTTTGCTTAGGATTCAACATCTGCAATTTTTTAGTGTCTCCAAGCTTCTTCCCTTCTACTTCAGGCAAGATCTGAACACTCTGAGTGACAAAGCAACCCTTCATGAATAGAAAGACAGTGAGACCTGTGCAAGCAAGGAATCTGATGGTGCTCTCAAATATGTTTTTGGTGGTTCCCACGACAGTGATTATATCAGCCTTACAACAAACAATACTTTAAGTTGATTGAAAAAAAACATTATATTATTACTATACACAATATACAGCTATTTTAGGACAAACAGCTGATACATGCCTTTAAGTAAATTCCAGACGTGTAGCTCTGGGATGCTCTGCTCAATTATGAACATCAGGATATCTGTGTGGAAGTAAAGTGCTGCTAAATGAACAATATTGTTCTCTTCATTGTCAACCTTTAATATATTGGCTCCAAGTGATAGTAGATATTGCAGTGTATCAAATGCACCAGCCATAGCAGTAAGTAACAATGGAGTTGCATGATATCTGAAGCAAAAATAAAATTAGCATGGGTTCATTAGCTATCAGCAATTAAATAAAATAATGCCATTTGGAGAAATCATAATCTAGATAAATACTTTAACAGCTTCATTTACACCACAAATTATCTATCGGGTCAGGGTGTTGCACAGGGGAATAGTGGAGTTGGAGGGTTTATGCTTTCATTCTAAATTTCATTTAAAAATCATTTTAAAATCAGTTTTGAATTTCCAACGACCATTCATTTCACTATCCCAATCATGATACGTTTTTAAGCTTGTTGTTGTACTGGACCACGAGAGGAGTTCCCATTTAATTGCATTGCTTAATCAATTAAATTACCTCTTTCCATCTCATTAATATCACCGGCCTCCATTTCTGCCTCAGATGTTAGTTCCAAGCAATTATTCTATTACTCTCCTGCTGAATCCTATTCCACATGCTGTGAATGACCTCATCAAAAACACTGCTAATTGTGTCGTATTTTATCATGTTCATCTATTACTTCTAAATTCACCCATCCAAATTGCCTTCTGTATTGAATTTTAAAATTCTTGCAGATATTTCTTAATCTACTCATGGTTTTACCTATCTATCTCCTCTATAACCATCCTTTTTATCTGTGCATATGTTAATAAACTTGATTTGACTTGACTGTAATAGTTTGATTTCCTACTCTGGTGCTGTGTGTTCCCCTAGTTCCTTTTCTACGTTTTCCTCCTTTCTAATTTTACAATGATTTTAAGCTCATGTCAAATTAGTTTAAATCCTGTGCAAAAGCACAACCCAACCTCGTCCTAAAGATATTGGTCTATAGTCTCCTTTATAACAATTCCTCCCCTCACTTCCCCTTTTGACCATTCACCCAATTGTGGGTTCTTGACATCCCTAAAATTGCATTGCTTCATCTTCGACAAATTTGCTTATCATTGTTCAGCTTCCCCATTCAGGAATTCCCTCCTTTAATCTTCCTGGCTTTCCACTTCAATTTTCTCATTTGAAATGATCCTAAGCCTTCAGTTACCTTGCCAAACATCTCCAAATGTGGCTCAATGTCTTTTTTTTTGATAATGCTCTTATGAAGCACTTTCGTATATTTATCACATTAAATACATTTGTTTAGAAATTCATGTAAAGAAATTAAGATCCTATGACCATAAGACATAACTAGGCCATTCAGTCCATCGAGTCTGCTCTGCCATTCGATCATGGCTGATCTGTTTTTCCCTCTCAATTCCATGCTCGTGCTCTCTTCCATAACCGTTGACGCCTTTATTGCTTAACACTATGTTCATTTTAATAGAATTAATTTTAGTGTATTAACATTAGGGCAGCATGGTGGCGAAGTAGTAGAGTTCCTGCCTTACAGCACCAGAAACCTGGTTTCGATCCTGACTACGGGTACTGTCAGTACAGAGTTTGTACGTTCTCCCCGTGACCATGTGTGTTTTCCCTGGGTGCTCTGGTTTCCTCCCATACTCTAAAGATGCACAAGTTTGCAGGTTATTTTGGCTTCAGTAAATTGTCCCTGGTGGGTAAAATAGTGTTAGTGTAGAGGGATCGTTGGCCGTCATAGACTCGGTGACCTGATTCTGTGCTGTATCTCTAAAAACTGAATTTCACCACTACGAATGGACCAGTTTCTAGTGAAATATGCAAATGCATCGTTGCAAGAATACTGTAGCTCAGGGAGAACATTTATTTAATAACTTCTGCCCCTGCCTAGCCTGTTGGTGACTGATCAGAAATATATTTAAAAGTTTAATATCAGTGCAAAGGCTTTTATATTTTAAAAAACAATGCTAAATTTGTGTATTGCTAATCTAGTCTTATGGGCCTGTCCCACTTAGGCGATTTTTCAGCGGACTGTCGGCCACTGTCAAGTCGCCGACAGACGACTAAAAAAACAACAACTGGAACGGCGACTGTCAGACACACACACACACAGCACATCACTTCCTTCACCAGCCCATTATGCAGGCGGGGGAAAGGGCAAGTGGGGGAGCGCTGTCTAAAAAATTAACAAGGTGCAAAGCCCAGGTGATACAGACACACACCGTGATAAACAGGAAGGTTGGCGCTGTAAAAAGACAGCTAAAGCACAGTGTATGGTAAGTCCTTTATAAGAGGGGGGTAGAGGGGGGAGAAGGAGTGGAGCCAACTTTTAAGAAGCCAGAGATACACGGCTGTGAAGCTCAGCAGACATTTAACATTACCGGTCGGTTATCCTTGGTTCTGAAAACTAATGCTTAACTTTTTTTTCCCCAGTGAGCCAATGAAATACACCGGTCAGCACCGGCTACAACCTACAAGAACCGCCGACCTCCTAACAACCCATTAGGGCCTCCTGGCGACCCACCTACGGCTCAAGAATTTCCGCTACTCTCCATGGCGGCTTCATTCTAGTCGCCGCTAATTTTTCAACATGTTGAAAAATTCATGGTGACTATAATGAGGCCGCGATTAGTTCCCAGAATGCGGGAACTCCTCACGACCATGAAGGCGACTACCCGGCAACCACCCGCGAGCATGTGGCGACTGCATAGTCTCCTGCAGTCACCTAAAACATCGCCTACGTGGGACAGGCCCATTACCCCATTTTATTCCAGAATTATTTTAGATTGGGCCAACAGTAAGAATATATTTATACTAATTAGGAGAGCTCTGAAGTGAAGTGAAATTATTGCGTGCAAAGTACAAATGCAAAGTAAAATAATTGTCACTTCAGTATATTACATTGATATTTGAAATCCAATCTTTTTTACCATTAATCATAAGAAAGGGAAGAACAAACATTAAAACATGATGTTTCACTTGCAAGCCAATGTACAGAAAGGCACAAGCAATTCAAAATTAACTGTAGTATTTTTGTTTTTTTATTATTTATAATAGATAGGCAACAGAACATTTACCTAGCTGATGTCTCTAATTCCAGCAATTTGGGATCCTTTCTATGCAGAGCTCTAACGCAGGAAACATTGTTATAAAATGCAGCAAAGTGCATTGCTGTCCAACCTCGTGCATCAGTTGTTTCATGATCTGCCCGCAGGCCTAGGAGGCAGTTCAGTGCACCAAGTGACCCACACTTTGCTGCCATATGCAGAGCTGTTTGACCTACAAGCAAAACAATTACACATTAACATTTAAAAAAATACCTTGATACTTGGATGGTGTGATTACAATAGAATTGTAACAGGTTGAAACAAGTTATTTTGGGTTTGAGACTGACGAAGGGTCTCGACCCGAAACATCATCCATTCCTACTTTCCAGAGATGCTGTCTGTCCCGCTGAGTTACTCCAGCTTTTTGTGTCTATCTTTTGGGCTTGGGTTGTGCAGCCATGGCCTGTAGTTATGTATAAGCGAGTTTGATATTCCGAAAAACGCAAGGAATCATGGGATTTGTCAAAGGTCGGACGCTATAAATAAAAATCGAACGAAGCGCTGTAGATTCAGTGAGTATACTTTGGGTCCAATTTTTTTGGGAGACGTGGGGGGGGGGGGGGGGGGGGGGGGGGGGGGGGGGGGGGGGGGGGGGGGGGGTGGTGGGGGGGGGGGGGGTGGCAGGTCCACTGCCAACACGGAGAAGCACCAGCTCACCTCCGCTCTCCCGCCGGGCCAACCGACAGCCCATCCGCGACACCAGCGGCCCCAGGCCCACAGCCAGCGTGGAGAACCCACAGGCCCACAGCCAGCGTCAACTCCAGCCCAACCCTAACCCCAACTCCAGAGGAACCCGCTCCCCGATGGGCCGCTACGGCGACAAGTGCCAGTTCACCCACGGCCTGGCCGAGCTGCACTCTCTCAGATGCCACCCCAAGCACAAGATGTTCCTTGCACACCACCTACGGTACCCTTGCTGGAAATAGCTTGTTCTAAGCTCCCCCCAGTCTAGTTTCAGTCAATAAAATACTGAGTTCAAGCTCTTGCGCAAATACATTTTATTTTGGAATCACAATAACAGTTCCCCATTACTATATCTAACCACCGCGGGTTTGATCCTTGTATCTGCTTGTCCAAGCCTTTCTAGCCTCGTGCAAGCAGAGACACTCCAAAAAGTCATGCAGTCCCAAGAGTTCTTCCAGTAGATCGACATCGGACCTCGTGGGAGCTACCTTTTATAGGTCCCCGAACCTTGAGGGGCCAAACCATATGGGGGTGGTCTCTTTACAGTCCTATAACAAATACCGATTAACACAGTACATGATAGGCAGTTCCCTAACCCAATAATACTGTGACTAATACAATGTATCTGATGAAGTTCCTGGATGGAAGTGAACAGAGATGAATTATGCAACATGTGCCTAGATATTCAAGAAACCCAGACAAGGCTCAACACTTAATCCAATCAACATCTCGCAAAGTAAAGCTTTGCAACATTATTTACAATGTATATGTCTGGTTTGCATTCACCCAATCAGTTTCATACAATTTACACCTGATTGTAAGAATTTGCAGATGCCCCATTCTTTCCCTGCAACTCTTATCTGGGCCACAGATAAACTGGCATAATTCAGCAGCTTGTCCAGGTTCTGAATTTAAATTGATCAAAATGGCCTGGCAGCACAGAAGCCTTTATTCAATTTCAATGTCCTGGCAACTCCAATTTGGCCAGAATTAACACTGCCACTTCATCCACAACCCCGAGAAGGAGCAAGGGTCCCGGCCTCGGCTGCGCCAGATCGCCAGCCTGGGCTCAGCATCCTCCGGCGCGGTGTTCGACTGGGCGGCCTTCAGCCCAGACCTGGAGTTGGAGCTGGCCCGGACACTTTTGCTTGGGGCTGGCCAAGGGTGGGGGAGAATGTTGCTGCTGCCGCCAGCACCACCAACAGCACCAGCAACTCCAGAGGGCACCTGACATGTCCATGGCCGACAGGAGCCCATCTGCAGACTCTCTCTGTGACCAGAACGACTCCAGCAGCAGCAGCTCCGAGTCGCCCATCTTCGAGAAGGGCCGGCGGCTGCCTGTCTTTGGCAGGATCTCGGTGTTGGACAAAGGGGAGGGTGGTGCAGGTGGAGGGTTGCCGGCCAACCCGGCAGTACAGGCAGAGCCGAGCTGGAACCAGCGGCTGCAAGTCCATGGCCGCCCCACCAGACCAGGGTCACCCCGGAAATCTCCAGATAGGTACGGGACACCGGGGAGGGGACGGGGAGGGGACGGGGACGGCCCAGCAGTAACTCAGCAGGGGCCGCAGCGACGGAGATCCGACCCCAACCCTGACCCCGGACGAAACGCAAGCCTGCACACAATGCAGCACCACCATTGCCGAGACCGATTACAGATAGTGTCCTATGACCTGGGCATGTGCAGTCAGAATACCGACCTCGCTTATTGAACAGGAGAATTAATGTCACAAAATGGAAGGTGTTAGATTGTAACCAATTCTTGGTGAGATGGACACTGCAGAGATTGGACAGGTTGCATCTCAACATGGTTGGATCAATAAATTCATGATGAGGTTTGTTTGTGCTTGCAGGAAGAATTTAAACAAATTTGTCACGGGCTTAAAATCAGAAAGTAAAATTGGAAAGGAGGAACATTCAGCACCAGAGTAGTAAATCAGGCTGTATTATGTTGTCAAGACAAGTTGAGTAAATTGTCATATGCACAATTATGGTGAGGTTAATGAAAAATGTTGCTCGCAGCAGCATCATTGATTCAGACAGACACACTTCACTGTCAGACTAGGTTGCTGAAATCATCTAGTAGTTCTTGGCAGACTGAATGTAATGTCTTAGAATCCAATGTACAAACAGAAGATGATTTTGAAAGTATCATCAGTTCAATTATGCTATTCACAGAAAATTGATACATAAAATAACACGGGTGCCGTACGATGGGTGCTTCGCCAACAGTTTGTCTCTTCGTTTTCCTTCTTTGTGCTTTTATTTTGTTATAAAATGTATGTTTTAGTGTATCTTTAGTTTGTGTATTATGTGGGAATGATGGGGGAAACTTTATCTCTTTCCTTGATGGAGATGCAACTTTTTCCATGTCGTATCTCCGTCTGCACTGCGGCCTAACATCGTGAAGCTGGTGGCCTCTTGCTGGGACCTTGGATCTCCAACCTCGGGAACCTGAGGACAACATCGTGAGCTGCCAATCCCTTTGCCAAGGATCGACCACGGAGCTCCAACTGCGGGAGCCTGTGCACTTTAACATCTGGAACTCGCAGTCCCTGGTTAGGGACTGACTTCGGGAGCTCCAACCACAGGAGCTTCAACCGCCCCGATGCAGGAGCTTGATCGCCCCGACACGGGGGCTTCGATCACCGGCTACGGAAGCTTCAATTGCCCTGACTGCGGATGGTTCGAACTCCCCCTGACCGCGGGAGAAAAGGAGGCAAGAAGATAAGACTTTATTGCCTTCCATCACAGTGGGGAATGGGGAGGAGTCGCTGTGGTGGATGTTTATATCAAATTTTTATGTAGTATGACTGTATGGCAAACCAAATTCCTCGTATGTTGCAAAACATACTTGACTAATAAATTATGATTATGATTATGATAAATCCTTTTTACAAATTTAACATGTTTTAGCTCACCCGCGTCTTGGAACTTGTGATTGCGATGCTGATTGATTTTCAAACGTATTGTGGTCAGCAGGCACATAATTGAAACGTGGTTATGCATTGCAGCATGATGAAAAAGTCCGTAACCATTTTGATCCTCAACTCCAAGATGCGACATTGGATTTAGTTGACTAAATGAGTAAAAGACTGCAGCAAGCCCACTGTCAGTCACGGATATTAGACTAAAGGGCAAATTCTGTATGAAAAAAAAAGTACAATTGTCTATATTTACATTTCTGCAGAACAGTCTTAAGATCCAGATGTTTACAAAATACATTTTACGAAATACGAAATATATATATATATATATATATATATATGGGAACAAAAGTCAGAAGTGTTGTACATAGATTCTTGGTTTGGAGGATTGGGAACTTCTGGGAAAATGGCCTGTGGTCCATTTCTGGAGCTATAGATGAAGAATGGGTTTGTGCTTTGAATTTTCCAGTCACTTCAACATAGTGAAGAGTGAATCGAGGATCATTGTGCTCAATAGCACAATAGACTAAAATCCAATTGGGCAAGAAGATCTGCACTGAAGTTACAATGTCAGGGGGTCTCCAGTAGTGTATCTCATTGTTATTCATAGTGAGAAGACTTGCAAATGTTTAAACAGTGGCAGCCATACTGTTTTCATATCAGCATGGAAGCAATTTCTGGCATCCCTCACATCAACTGACTGAATTCAAGCCGACACTCCAAAAAGGGAGATGATCGCTAACTGCAACCACTTTTGGAGGTCATTAGACAACTTGGGAAATATTTGCTACCTGATTTGGAGCCAAAAACCCTGACTATGAAACTCTGCATGGAACATCTGAGTGGAGAAAGCATGCAACTGTATACCAGGGTGACCAAGAAATCTTCAAGGTCAGAGACAAAGCTTCATTGGGAAAAGAGGGAGGTGATTTACAGGATACTGGGGCATTCACTAGAATTTCAATTTGACAACTATTTATAGGAAATATAAATGGATAGATATGTGCCAACACGATTGACCATTATTAGTGGGGAGGGCATGATGGAGCCTCTTCTGATGCTGAACCTCCTTGCGAGGTTCTATTAGTTCCATGCTCCAAGTACCTGATTCCACTGCTAGTAGAAATGTAATAATGTCACCTGGGGACATGTCAGGTAATAATGTCACCTGAGGTTCAATGAGAACAAAAAAAAAAAAATTTGTTGGTGACTGCACAAATAGAGACATATATCGCTCTATGCACCACACCTCCAATACATATAACAACAATCTCTGCTGATCATTTCTATCTAACACTCTCATATTCCCCACCGTACACTTACAGGTACATACTTATCACTACTCCAATACTCCCCTAAAATATGACGGCCTACACATACCCAGCAATTCAATCATTGCAAGAACATCACTGCATTGTAACAGGTTCCCTCTCATGGCTCACAGACTAAATAGTTTTGAGGAAGGTGTTTTGATTATGCTGCTCAAAGACAATGGTGTGGAGGTTGCGAATAAGCATGGTTATGTTCTTAGCTAATCCTCTTTCTCACATCCTATTTATTCCATACTCTAAAATCCTCTGAACAAATAATCTGCTGGAGAAACTCAGTGGGTCAGACAGCAACAGTGAAGAAAAATGGACAATCGATGTTTCAGGTTGAGACAATTCCTCTGGGACCAGACAAGGGATCTCAACCTGAAACATCAAGTTAAAAATCAAGATCTCTTTAAGTACCATAAATGTGTGGTTTTTCATGTGCATAGCCAATACTGTGTTCAAATTTGGACATAAATTAGAAAGGGCAGGAGTCAAATGAATATTGCATAAATTTGATGACGGCCATTTCGGATCTCCAAGCCGCTGAGAGTGTTCTGTTCCGATGCCGGAGTTTTATCATCCCGGCGAGAGGGCCTGAAACATCGGGCTGCCGTAGCGGTGACTGCGAAGGCCTCAATAGGCCCCGACCACGGGTGAACATCGAAGAAGTGGACTGAACTTTGCTGCCTTCCCTCACAGTGGGAAACTTTGATCCTGCTGTGGGAGGATGATTTTTATGTTTAATGCTAAATTCTATAATGTTGTGTTTATTTTATTTGTGTGCTGCAATGACAACTCAAATGTCACTGCACCAATTGGTGTATGTGACAATAAATGCCCTTTGTCCCTTTGTCCTTTGTACTTTTGACATATGTATATGATGGGCAAATAATTCCAAGGTTTGTGGCATACCATATAAATTGCAATGTTGATATTGCACTCATGTCAAGAGTCACAAGAGAGAGAGTCAAGAATGTTTTATTGTCATTTGTCCCGGAATGGACCAATGAAATTCTTACATGTAGCAGACAACAGATATGTGAACATGTGTAGGTAGGAGGGAACTGCAGATGCTGATTTACACCGAAGATAGGCACAAAATGCTGGAGTAACTCAGCAGGACAGGCAGCATCTCTCAATAAAAGGAATGGGTGATGTTTCTGGTCGAGACCATTCTTCGGATTGAGAGTCAGGGGAGAGGGAGACACAGAGATACGGAAGGGAAAGGTGTGAAAACGAGAGTTCAAAGGGATGGTCAAGGAAAATGTAGAATGGATCATTGCTTCCCCCCGGAAGGTGACATCAAAGCATACAAAGATAAAATTTAAGCAGGAGGACGGTCACACTGGTCAGAGAACAAGGACGGGGGAGAGATTGAGAGAGGGGGAAGCAAGTGGTAAGAAGTTAGAGAAGTCAATATTCATACTGCTGGGTTGTAAGCTGGTTATAAACATAGTACTCTATAAACACCATAATAAACATCCTACACTTTAAAAAGGGAGGATGATCACTGACTGAAACCACTTCTGCGCATAAGATGTGCGCCAGAAAATACAACACAATGTCAGTTTTAAACTAAGATCCTGTAATTTATTATTAATGTCACTGGGGCTAACTCTTGGAACTCTATACCTACAAGCTCATCGCACAGATTGCATGACATAAACATAACTCAGAGGCAAGGTGCTATCAGCTGGGGAACATAAATAAGTAAAATGCCTCAGCACCTTGCATTTTGCTGCTTTTCTAATGCCATATTTTTTCTTTAATTGTTCAGCAATCTGGACTTCATTCAGTGGTAGCTTGCTGGATTTCAACTGGCGGACTGTTTCACTCATGTTTCTCCACCACTGAAATTTCTGATCTTTCTGATGGAGGTTTTCTAGTTCTATACAGATTACATAATAGCTGTAGAAATAACATAAAACAAGACATTTTTAAACTTAATAAAAATTAAAGCCATGAACTTTGCATAAACCAAAGAAAAATCAAAGAGAAACAAAACATTGCAGATTTAAGAAAAAATTGAAATATAAGCAGAGAGCATTGGAAATACTCAGCACATTAGGCAGTATCTGTGGTGAAAGAAATTAATGCTTTAGTAAATTATTTTTTTTTACCGTGGCCTGTAATATTAACTCTTGTTTCTCCCTCCAGAGATACTGCAGGACTTGCTGAGTATTTCCAACATTCCCAGTGCTGTTAAAAGTCTCAGCAAATGAAAGTGTTGTACATTATAAGTTTCATTATAATCAGAAAATCACACATTCGTTCTTTAGTTTGAGTGATTCTATGGAATAGGAATTACATAGTTACTATTCTTTAGTGCCACGGGCTACAGTGGAAGCTAAAGCATTAACCTTGCGTCCATGAATTTGGTTGAATACAGCTCTAATGATATACTACAGCTATTATATCTCTCTTCTTTATTATTGTCTGGATAATAAAGAGAGAGAAAATATGCGTAGATGATCATTGCTTTCATTAATGTCAAATAACATCCCCACAAACAAGTCAAGAAATCAGTTGTTATAATTCAATACAGTTTAGTGACTGTTCACTACAATGAAGATATCGTTAACAGTATTGTAACATTAAATTATTAGAGGAGGATGGATCAAACAAGGGATCCCTAGATTTCAAACTTTATTAAAGTTGTCAAAATCTTCCACAATCTCATCCAACATATGAAAACATTCTGGAGGTAAGATTGGGCAGAATGGCAATTAGTTACACAATCTGAGTGGAAAAAGACCTATTCAATTTTAAAGATTGAATAACATTATCAAAGTCTGCATAGTTCAATTATTATTTTTCAAAATACTGGCATTATGCATTCATTATGTTGTTCATTATGCATCAATCTGCTGTCTTTAAGAGAGGTCAGTTTACTCTCCAAATGATTAAAGAGCCTGTAAACAAGGCAGAGCATGCCCAAGTGAGGGGAAAGAGTAAGATGAGGTACAAGCAGAAGCAGTTTCTTTGCCCCTTGTAATGTGACAAATATGCATATGTAAGTTTATGGACAAGCCACTGTGGAGTCAGGGATGACGTTGAGTTCGGCAGTGACCACTTGCGGTAGGGTGAACACGCGATATATTTTACGCAGTTCACCCTTGCCTCAAGAGGAAGCATTGGCGATCTCAGGTTTCTTCCTGGCAGCTCAGCTTTGGGCTTGAAGAGGCGACACTGGCAGTCTCAGGATTATCCTGGTGGTTCAGTCTGTGTGTGTGTGTGTGTGCGCGTGCGAACAGTCCCTCTTTGTCTGTGGGCAGAAAGAGATTATGGTATCTCAGACTTGCCCCGATCACTCAGTCTTAGCCGCAGTAGAGGCACTAGGTATTTCAGGTTTCTTCCTGGCAACCCAGTCTTGACCACACAGTGACGCTGGTGGTCTCGGGTTTGTCACAGTGGCTCAGTCTTGTGAGAGGGGAACACAGCTAGCAGGGAGGCCTCTCCCTCTCCTTTGTCCTTTTCCCTTGCCCCTCCCTATAACTCCCAAGGCCCATCGCTTACCTGCTAGGTTGATTTAATGTTAAGTCAGTTCCAGGAACAAATCGGATTATAGATATAATCAATAAATAATAAATCCACTGATTCAACAAAAATTAGTTGATTATGAACAACAAAAAGTTTTATCAGTGGTAGTTTTGTTGTTAAATCTTATGCATTGAAATCATACTAACATGCATAATTAGTGATAAATCACTACAGCTATTCAGAAACATACACTTCAATAAATAACTGAAATATATATATTTGAAAGTGTCACATATTTAAGGAATACACATTAACTTTATATTTTAATATATTAACCTTTGTTTTAATTTGTCTAAAATTACAAATTACATACCATAATTCATTTTTAATTATGCCACAAATCAGAACAAAATGTACTTTTAATAGCAGTAAAACAAAGCTACATGATTAACGGATGCAGTTCACAGAGGAAAATGAAGAGTACACTAGAAAACAGATGGAGTAAAATTATGAACTTTTCTAAACACTACAGTTTGAGCACTTCGATTGTTATAATAACATAGGAATTTTTATGTGAATTTCCTACCCACCTCTGATCATCAAACTGCATAATAGGTATGGTATGTTGGCCTCTGAGTATCATGTCAGGATTGAACAATTGTTTTAGATGGTGCATAGCTTGGGAATAAATATCATCAAAGGCAACCTGTAACAAAACACCAAATGTATAAAATATGATATATAAAATATTATTTTCAGTATTCTAAACATAACAAAAAATTGATCACATTTCTAAATATAATTATTTGCTGTTAAACTTGCCTTCCCCTTCACTCTCAATAATAGTTACAAGCTTCAATAGAATCAACATGCCAATAATTCTTTATTTTCTCACTCAAGATTTGTTCTTCATTGAGACATAGATCTGGTGTCTGAATATACATAATCCATCTCAATATCTGAGATCAGTCATGTAGCACGAGGCAATATTTGAATTTGGAACTACCCTTGATTTTCTGCAGCATCGTATCAAACTAAATTATTAATCACTAAAGAAGGGTTTTGGCCCGAAACGTTGCCTATTTCCTTCGCTGCATAGATGCTGCTGCACCCGCTGCGTTACTCCAGCAATTTTGTGTACCTTCGATTTTTCAGCATCTGCAGTTCCTTCTTAAATAAATTATTAAGTTACCCAGTCAACTAATAGAAAAATTGATATGTGTACTTATTCGGACTCAAATGCTTTTAATTATTTTCTTTACTTGGATACAACAGTTACAGAGAAGTACCTTTATAGTATAGGGCATATCCTCAATTTCAGGAGTTCCCATATCAAATTCAATTCCACCGTGGAGATGGAAGCATTCACTTGTTTGGTATTGAAAATGTTTACATTTGAAACTTGCGCCGAGAAGAAGGGGTGGAAACTCACGTTCAGTTTTTAACTTTTCATCTGTTATAAAGAGAGGAACTATTGTCAATGATGATGGTATACAAAATGCATTATCCAAATGGTGATTGTGGGGCAAACCTGTGAATAATGTTGCAGTATGAGAGATGCTGCCTGACCCGCTGAGTTACTCCTGCATATTATTGTTTTGAAATTAATTTTCCACATATTGTTAAACAAAGTTAATGATTAATTTTGTAAATTACACATATTTTTTTTAAATCCTTCATTCTTTTAATTATTTAATTTTACAACACTCAAACAGCAAATTGAGTTCTTAATCATAAGAGTGGCAGGATCAAACCATTATCAGTTTAAAAATAGGTGCTTCCACTATAGTTTATCTCGGTAAACTTTAAACCAACCACCATTAAACCAATTAGCTATTATTAAATGATTCCACGGTTTTTGCCAGCACTATTCAGTCAGGAAGTTTATTCCACATATAGATAATACAATGAAGGAAAAAGACTGATTTATGTTCTTAACATACTTCTGTTTCATTTATAGAGCCTAATCCAATGTTGTGTTTAATAATGCCCATGCCCCTAATAATAATAAACTTTATTACGGACTCGAGGTCCAGACAAGGGGCAACATTACATTTTAAAATTTAAAAAAAATGTTAAAAATGCATTGCATATTAAATATCATGAAGTACATATAAAATCTTAGTATGTCACTTATAAAAGCATCATAAATTATATATTTTTTTAAAACACAATACATAAGTTTAAAATCCAGATTAGAAGAATGATCAATGTCCTACAAGGAGACAATGATACCAGTGTCTCCACAGCTGGGATTCGTAGCGTGTAGTGCTAACCCTTATGTTTGACAAGGCCACAATAATCAAATTTTTTTGATTAAGTCATTTATCCTGCAAATGAATTTATACATGTGATGTCTTAGGATAGCTTCTAAAGTACTGACTCCTGCAGCCACAAACATATTACTGGCACTACACCATCTAGGTTTCCTTAGCAGTGTTCTCATAGCATCGTTATATGCCACCTTTAGTCTCTGCATACTTGTCTTTCCATAGTTTGACCACAGGTGCGCAGTGTAGAGTGGTGTGTAGTATGCTCTAAATAGCGAAATCTTCACCACATCTGCAAACGCACCAAATTTACGCAACAGAATATTTGCCTGTACATACAGCATGCGTCGTTGCCTTAAAAATATCCTCATCATCTGTAATTTGTTCTGTAATAAAATGCCCTGGATATTTTACCTTATTACAGACACTAAGATTATTGTCAGACAATTTGAAATCAGGAAATTTTAGACATTTATCCTCTTTGGTTCTACAGATCATAACAGCACTCTTACTAGCTTTATATATAATGTCATGTTCCACACCATACACGGAACATATAGTAAGGAGCTGCTGGAGACCAGCGCTAGATGGACTAAAGACCACATGATCATCTGCATAAATAATATGGTTCACTAAAATAATACCAATCATGCACCCAGTGTTACAGGCTTTCAATTGTTTAGACAGATCTTCAATATATAGATTAACAAGGACTGGGGACAAAATTCCCCCTTGTCTAACACCATTGCTAACCCCAAATGGGGCTGAGACCCTATTGCCCTATTTTATTTGCATAGTCTGGTGAGCATACTAGAAGGCAAGAATTCTAACAATTTATTTAGGCACCCCTCTTTGACTCATTTTACCAAACAGCTTTCTGTGATTAACACGGTCAAAGGCTTTGGAAGCATCAATAAAGCACATAAGGATTGAAGAGTTTTTGCCTCTCTATTTGTTTACAATATCCTTTGGGGCATATATGCATAAGTCAGTGCCATGTTTAGCTTTAAAGCCAAACTGGTTATCTGTGGAGTTAACAAACTCATTTATTCTATCCAGCAGAACTCTTTCTAAAACCTTTGACAATATGCTGGCTAAAGCTATGGGCTTGTAATTATTTAGGCTGCCTACTTTACCAGCTTTGTCCTTAATGACCGGCACTAACAGGACAGACAACATTGAGTCTGGTAACAAGCCATGAATCATAAAGCCAGTAAAACAAATAGCAAGGAGGGGAGCTATCCTCATACTCGCATACTTAAGATGTTCAGCAGAAATATGATCCAAGCCACTTGCTTTGTTGTTGGACAGCTTGTTCATGGTATGATACACCTCATGTGACATAATCGCCATCGAGTCGTTACTCTCAATATTGTCCACCCTATACAAGTCACCTTGGACACAGCTGAATAAAGTACTATAATGCTGTCGCCATAACTCCGCGATATTAGCTGTTCCGGAGATACCATCTACAGTGCATGGTAGAGATGTTTTGCAACTGTTAAGAGCTCTCACTTCCTTCCAAAAATCTATAGCATTGTTACTTAGCAGCTTCTTAGCCATGGAATCAGCCCTTATAGCTTGCTCATTTTTACAGATGAAGCGAACAGCATACATACCTTGCATTAGTGAGCTTCTTGTGCTCAAACACAGGCCCCTGTCTGGGTCTACCTGCCATAGCCCATGATTTGGTAGCTTCACGTGCTTCAGTATGATACTCAGCTACATACTTATTCCAGCCAGGCCTGGTGTTATGTGTCTTATTTTTATGCTTGCAGTAGGGCTTACTGCCTACATATAAAGCGCTTACTATATCATTATGCATGGAGCAGATATCTCTCCTATGCTTCATATCTTTACAATTAACATTACTACATATTATTGCATCTTTAGGTAGATGAATATTGCTTAAGGATTTATCTGTATGGGCATAATAGGCTAGGATGTCTTCCTTTGTAAGCGTTGACCAGTCCAGTTTTTCTGTATTAAAGCTATTTCTATCTCTGGATACAACAGGTATGTGTTCAACATTTATTGTCATAGCAACAGGTA
The DNA here is from genome assembly GCF_028641065.1 of Leucoraja erinaceus. NCBI lineage: Eukaryota > Metazoa > Chordata > Chondrichthyes > Rajiformes > Rajidae > Leucoraja > Leucoraja erinaceus. The sequence goes on along the minus strand of NC_073383.1, from coordinate 9,509,854 downwards.
TATGATCAGTCATTGCTGCCCCGTACAGAATGCTCATACACCCCAATGAGGCATGTGCATCAGCTGTACTAATACAGTGGCCCAGCAATGATGTGGTGTGCCAGGCCTCACTAATATAAGTATAACTATCTGTAGGTAAAAGCACTTTGCTTGACAATATTAAATTATTATCTTGACAGAACTGAGCCATATGATTGGCAAATAATGAGTTCATATCTGAGATATCTGCATTCATATTCCCAATGACATATACACTACAATAATTATTGTTTTGAATGAAAGAATAGATGAAAGCAAGTCTATTTATATATCCATCCTCATTTTAATGGCATTCATAGGGTGTATATACATTCAGGATAACAAATTCCTTGTTGTTGTGAGCAAGGTGTATGGCAATGCACCAGTCAACATCAAGCCGAATCACATTTACTGATGAGTCAATCTTCTTGTTCCATAGAATAGCCACACCCCCTGGTATCCTACCTCTGACTATTCCCATGCCAAGGTCAGTTGTAGACTCCCCAGCCCCATGAAAGTTGTCATTGAGAGAATTGAGTTTGTCCAAGTCTTGCTTCGCTAAGCATGTCTCTTGCATAAATAGTATGTCACAGTTCTCCAGGAGGTTGTCAACAACTGAGCGGCGAACTTTATCCCCTGCGCTCTGGCCCAAACGCAGGCCACGACAGTTGTACGATAGTACCCAAATGTTCATTTAGCGAGACTAGTGAATGCCCCTAGCACCAGAAGGCACACTTAAAATAGTTTTAAATAATCTATAATGTCATACAATCTTTCTTTCGAGATTATTTAATTTATTGATATGGAAATAAACACTATTGCCCATTTTAAAACATTCACATAGTTCATTTATACCCTTAATATTTGGGTTCTTGGCAATCACATACTCAGAACTCAGTCAGATGGTACTTTAATTGTATCAATTTTGGTTGCAAAAATAAAAAGATTCAAGCTCTGGAGCCGGGACAGAATTTCATACCCAAAGCATAGCTCTGCAAATATTAAAGGTCTGACATGACAAAAATACTGAGGTACTTCAGTCTAGAAAATGGTTGTGTAGCATTGCTTTTCTCACCTTTCCCATTACTTCTCTTAATTTTGACGGTGAGTTAAAACCACCTTTTTTTTTCACAATGTACTATTGAATAAATTGGATAAAAATGACTAAATATTTGTCACAGGCGCATCCTGTAAGTATGTAAAGCAGGCAGCATGTGAATTAAATCTCTGTACAATGAAGATTTGATTCCTGTCCAAATGAACTGGACTAAACCAATCCAGCCAGCATGGGATAACTGGCAAGCACAGCAAGAAGTCTTCCCGTTGTATCACCCCATACGCCTGGCATTGATATTTGGCTTTCTGGTAGAATCCAAATGCACTATGCATTGTGTTTGTGCAGTCCTCTTCTCTGGCCTGATCCATTGCAGTCTTCATCTGAATCCTTGGCACCAGAATCTCTGTGAGGTGATGTCATCTAGCACCCACATAACATGCCCCCAGCCAAACTGCAGGCCACTTACGTAGAGTCTCACCATGTGCAGTTTCTTACTCATACGTATCTTTTATATTATGTATAAAAAAACACACACAGATGCTGGATATCTAACATAAAAGAAAACCGAAAATGCTGCAACAAAAAAAAAAATCGGTGATCAATTCTGTGAAAAGAGAAACAGCCAACATTTTACATCTGTGATCCTTCATCAGATCTATGTTGGCTCAGTTTTCCTTATCCTATTTGTCGCACAATTTTACATTGACATCTCATTTTCCAGTTAGCTTAATGTGCTGATAACGGCCTTAGATCATTTTTATTTGGCCTAATACAGAAATTCCCTTTGCTCTACATATAGTTTTTTTAAACTATTTTTTTATTTTTCTCTCCAGTTCTAACCAAGGATCGCAGACCTGAAATGTCGACTGATTATCTCTCCACAAATGTTGGCTGCCCTGTTAAGTTTATCCAGCATTTTCTGTTTTTATTCAATATTGTGTGTTGTGAAATCTCCGAGCTGGTGGCTGCTAGTCAATCATATTACATAATCCTCACAATTTTCTTGTCAGAAAGCGAAATGGTGAGATGAAGTAAGGCAAGGGGAGCAGGTGGGAAAGTTTCAAAGAGCTGCAAGTTTACATCATCCTTAGCCTGTAAAACAGAAATATCTGTGAGATGAGGAAGAGATAGGATCTGTCTTAGGTACTGCATGAAAATATACTTTTTACATTTCAGGCATGACTGAACAGCAACTATTCCAAAAATGGCAAGATCTGTGTCCTCATGCAGCTATAATTTTATAGCTGTACCTGTCGTGCATCAGTTAAATTCTTCCGCCTGTGATGATTCATTATGGTGTCTTGCAATAAAGAAGTGTATTCATAATTATCATCTAATTTAGTTGGGAACTATGTCTGACATGTTAAATATCTCTAGTATGTGCAACCTGTGAAATTTGGGTATGTAACACAGCAATGCTGAGTGTCTGAGGATAAGGGCAACATATATTTTAAGTATGAGCCCTGACTGATGCACTGAACTGTGTTGATACATTTAAATATAATTGTCTAATATTGCTCCTGAAGATGTAATCATTGGCATCGATCATAATTTAGGTTTAAGTATATTATTCTCAGTTGCACCGAGGTACAGTGAAAAGCTTTATTTTGCATGCTATCCAATCAAATCAGATACTGTACATATAGTGCCCTTGATAATGTTTGGGACAATGATCCATCATGTATTTATTTGCAGCTGAACTCCACAATTTGAAATTTGTATCAGAAAAAAAATCACATGTGGGTAAAGTGCATTGTCAGATTGTTTTAAAGGCCATTTTTATGCATTTTGTTTCACCATGTAGAAATTACAGCAGTGTTTATACATAGTCCCCCATTTCAGGGCACCACAGCAATGTCATGTAAATGAAAGTAGTCGTGTTTAGTATTATGTTGCATATCTTTTGTATGTAATGACTGCTTGAAGTCTGCGAATCATGGACATCAGCAGTTGCTGGGTGTCTTCTCTGGTGATGCTCTGCCAGGCCTGAATTGCAGCCATCTTTAGCTTATGTTTGTTTTGGGGGCTAGTCCCCTTCAGTTTTCCCTTCAGCATATAAAAGGCATGCTCAATTGGGTTCAGATCGGGTGATTGACTTTTCCAAAGAATTGCCAATTTTTTAGCTTTGAAAAGCTCTTTTGTTGCTTTAGCAATATGTTTGCTATCATTGTCTTGCTGTAGAATGAACCGCCGGCCAATGAGTTTTGAGGCATCTGTTTGAACTTGAGCAGATAGGATGTGCCTATACATCAATAAAGATGTGAGCCAGTACCTTCAGCAGCAATACATGCCCAGTTCATAACACCTCCACCACCATGTTTCACAGTTGTTGTGGTGGTATGCTTTGGATCTTCCTTTTCTCCTCCATGACTTTACACTTGTCATCACTGTGATATAAGTTCATCTTTGTCTCATCTGTCCACTAGATCCTTTTCCAGAACCGTGGTTGCTCTTTTAAGTATTTCTTGGCAAACTAACCTGGCCATCCAATTTTTGCAGCTAACCAGTGGTTTGCATCTTGCAGTGTAGCCTCTGTATTTCTGTTCATGAAGTCTTCTGTGGACAGTGGTCATGAACAAATCCACACCTGACTCCTCAGATTCAGATTCAGATTCAATTTTAATTGTCATTGGCAGTGTACAGTACAGAGACAACGAAATGCATTTAGCATCTCCCTGGAAGAGCGACATAGCAAATTATTTGAATAAATAATAATAAATTCCTGAAGTGTGTTCCTGATCTGTCGGACAGGTATTTGGGCTCTCTTTCTTCTTAATGGTGTTCCAAAAATTTTTGTAAGCCTTAGGTTTGGCTGATGTCTCTAACAGTTTTATTCTTGTTTCTGTGTTTCATAATTACTTCGTTGACTTTCATTGGCACAACTTTGGTCCTCATGTTGCTAAACAGCAATAAACGTTTCCAAAGGTGATGAAAAGACTAGAGGGAAGACTAGGTGCTGAGAGCTCTCTTATACCTGCATCAGGGAGGCAATTAAACACACCTGAGCAATTGCAAACGCCTGTGAAGCCATGCGTCTCAAACATTATGGTGCCCTGAAATGGGGGGACTATGTATAAACACAGCTGTAATTTCTACATGGTGAAACCAAAATGTATAAAAATGGCCTTTAATAAAATCTGACAAGGTGCATTTTAATCACGTGATGTTTTCTATTACAAATCTCAAATTGTTGAGGTCAGAGGCAAATAAGTAAATGATGGCTATTTGTTCCAAATATTATGGAGGGTACTGTAAATACACTGAAGTCAAACTCAAGACAACAGGAAGAGCAAAGAGAAAAATATAACATGCAGAATATAGTTCTCAGCATTGTAGCCTACCAGTTCTAGAGACAAGGTCCAATGTCTGCAATGCGTTGGAGTGAATTGGACTGCACCCTAGCTAATGGAAGGACCATTCAGAAGCTGTTCCTGAGTCTGAACTTTTAAACGTCCATATCTTCTGTCCAACGGGAGCGGGGAGACAGAGGAATGACAGGTGGGAAAGGTCCTTAACAATAATAATAATAATAATAATAATAATAATAATAATAATAATAATAAATTTAATTTTTATGGCGCTTTTCTAAGTCTCAAAGTCGCTTTACAATAGTAACAGACAATAGCAAACGGAGAAGCGGCTAGCAAACGGAGAAGCGGCGAACAAACAGCGCCAGCGTCCTCTCCGTGCAGCACATAAAGAAAGAATACAGACATAACAATAATAAAGACATTTAAACATAAAAACATCCCCCCACAATGGTTCCCATTGTGAGGGAAGGCACAAAGTCCAGTCCCCATCCCCAGTTCACCCATAGTCGGGCCTATTGAGGCTTCCACAGTTGCCTCCCCGGAGGCCCGATGTTCCAGGCCGTTCTCGCCGGGTGATGATGCTCCGGCGTCGGGAGAATCCTCACAGCCGCATGGGTCACCTGGAACGGCCGCTTCCGTACTGGTGACCGCGGCTTCCGAAGCCAACAAGGCCGCGTCGGATGGAGCTCCACAACTGGTGATCTCGTCGAGAGATCCCAGGCTCCCGATGTAAAGTCAGCGCCGCCGCCCGCAGCTGGCCGCTCCTCAGACCCGCAGCTCCGCGATGTTTTTTATCGCCAGTCCCAGCATACCGGAGTTCCAGCGCGGCGACCCGGGCAATGCATCGCCCGCTCCGTGATAGCGCTCCAGCGCTGTGCCGCCGCTAAAGCCGTGGTACTGGGCGGTCCCAGAAAGGAAACGCTGCTCCAGGCCCACTGGTAGGCCGTGAGGACGGGTCGAAACTGCAGCCCGGAGAAAAGCTGCCTCTCCGACCAGGTAGGGACCCTGAAGGATAGTTTCCCCCTCCCCCGACTCCCCACCCCCCACATTAAAAAGTTTAGACCTCCAAACAAAACACTTTAACTAACTAAAAATTTTTAAAAAAAGATGAAGAGACAGACAGCTGCTGGCTGGGCAGCCATGCATAGGACAGCGCCCCCAACCTTTGATTATGTTGGCTACCTCCCTGAGTCAGTGTGAAGTGTAGTGGGAATCAGTGGAGGGAAATCTGGTTTGTATGATTGACTGGGCTACATCCACAACTTTCTTCAATTTCTCTTAGTTTTGAGCAGAGCTGTTTCCAAACCAGTTTGCGATGAAATCCAAGAGCATGCGTTATATGGTGCTTCTGCAGAAGTTTGTAAGAATTCTTGGAGAAATACTGAATTTCCTCAGTCTCCTAACTCTTAGCCGACGCTTCAGTGTGATTGATCCATAACGGATTCTTGGTAATATTAACATGAAGAAACTTGAAACTCACAACCATTTCTGCATAGGCACCATTGCTGCTGATTGGGGCATGGACACCTTGATAGTGTGATCTGTGATGTTCAAAGGAAAGACTCTGAACTCAATAGAGTTCAAGTAGAGTCAATAACGAGCTCCTTCGTCTTCCTGACATTGAGAGGCTGTTGTCATGACACCAGGATACAAAGTTCTCTATCTCCTTCCTGTATATCATCTCATCATTGTTCATGATCCAGCCCACCACATTTGCAAATATGTGGATGAAATTAGAGCTGAATTTGGGGGCGGGGTAAAAAAGGGGGCGTGGGGAGGAGGGGTAGAGGGCGGAGGGGAGGGGGGGGGGGGGGAAGGGGGGTTGTGAGGGGTGTGGGGGAGGAGGGACTCCACTTGGCGACCACCCGGCCGCCGCAGCACCACACAGCACCTCCCGGCTCCACTCAACGGCTTGCCCGACTCCACACAGCGGCTTCCCCCGACTCCACAAAGCGGCTTCCCCCGACTCCACACAGCGGCTTTCCCTGACTCCATACGGCTTGTGGACGCAGCCCTGCCTCCGGGACTTTATTCTCCTCGCCTCATTACTTTCATGGTGACTGACAGGCGAGAAGACCAATCTGCTGCTCACGATTTTATAAACCTTCATAGCTTTTGTAATATTCCACCGATCAGAACAAAACATGATGCACTTGGAGCAGAGGGGAACAGTGATTAAAGGTGGTGAAATATCCCAGCAATATAGAGTACCATTATTGCGCAAATTAAAAAAAAGCAAACAAGAAGTGGTCAAGATGAGAGTTTAGTACTATTATATACTAGACTAAGTGGGACCCGTTGCGTCCCAGCTTCACACGGGAGGTCTGGTCCCCCAACGCAATATTCCACCTCTCCACCAAATCCAATATTGACTGTGAGAGAGAAGGGGGACAGGGTGGACAATCATCTTTTTTTAATAGATCACAGCAATGAAGGAGTAAGGTCTATCCTTGCGTGGATCCCTGGAGCGCTAGTATGGGTGTTGTGGGCTGAAGGGACTGGTTTTCCAAGGGCTAGATTGGACATTGTGGACTTAATGGATTCTTAGACTTACAGTTCAGTGAGACATGTCTGTTGGGCTGGCCGTTCACTAAGTCAGGGTGGGCCGCTGGCACTTCAGTCACTTACAGCTGGTGTGGTGGCAGTTCACTCAGTTACCCCTCCCCCTTTCACCCCCCAACTGCTCCTTGCCATTCCCCTCCCCCCCACGTATTCAGTCCATCTCCCCTCAACCTCCCCCCATGCACTCTTAATGGCTTTCCGACAGCGCAGCCATTCCTGCCCATTAGGTACCCATTGTGATGAAGAACACGCAGACATGGCTAGTAGAAAAAGGATTTATTAAAGTTTAAAATGTGAATGAGTCTTAAAACATTGCACGTCCAACCTCACAGCACTCCAAGCAGAGTGCAGGCAGCAAATCCAACCTACAGCACTCCAAGCAGAGTGCAGGCAGCGTCCAACCTCACAGCATGTCAAGCAGAGTGGAGACAGCAAGTCCAACCTCACAGCACTCCAAGCAGAGTGCAGGCAGCAAGTCCAACCTCACAGCACACCAAGCAGAGTGCAGGCAGCAAGTCCAACCTCACAGCACTCCAAGCAGAGTGCAGGCAGCAAGTCCAACCTCACAGCACTCCAAGCAGAGTGCAGGCAGCAAGTCCAACCTCACAGCACTCCAAGCAGAGTGCAGGCAGCAAGTCCAACCTCACAGCATTTCAAGCAGAGTGCAGGCAGCAAGTCCAACCTCACAGCACTCCATGCAGAGTGCAGGCAGCAAGTCCAACCTCACAGCACTCCAAGCAGAGGGCAGGCAGCAAGTCCAACCTCACAGCATGTCAAGCAGAGTGGAGACAGCAAGTCCAACCTCACAGCACTCCAAGCAGAGTGGAGGCAGCAAGTCCAACCTCACAGCAAGCAGAGTTCAGGCAGCAAGTCCAACCTCACAGTACTCCAAGCACTACAAAAGACGCACACAAAGAGACGCGCACACAGAGATGCACAGGGAAACACACAGGGACACACACAGAAACACTCACACACACCTATACACATAAGACACTCACACACATACACACACCCCACATATTCAGTCCATCTCCCCTCAACCTCCCTCCCCATGCACTCTTAATGGCTCTCCGACAGCGCAGCCATTCCTGCCCATTAGGTACCCATTGTGATGAAGAACACGCAGACATGGCTAGTAGATAAAGGATTTATTAAAGTTTAAAATGTGAATGAGTCTTAAAACATTGCACGTCCAACCTCACAGCACTCCAAGCAGAGTGCAGGCAGCAAATCCAACCTACAGCACTCCAAGCAGAGTGCAGGCAGCAAATCCAACCTACTGCACTCCAAGCAGAGTGCAGGCAGCGTCCAACCTCACAGCACTCCAAGCAGGTGCAGGCAGCAAATCCAACCTACAGCACTCCAAGCAGAGTGCAGGCAGCAAATCCAACCTACTGCACTCCAAGCAGAGTGCAGGCAGCAGGTCCAACCTCACAGCACTCCAAGCAGGTGCAGGCAGCAAATCCAACCTACAGCACTCCAAGCAGAGTGCAGGCAGCGTCCAACCTCACAGCATGTCAAGCAGAGTGGAGGCAGCAAGTCCAACCTCACAGCACTCCAAGCAGAGTGCAGGCAGCAAGTCCAACCTCACAGCATTTCAAGCAGAGGGCAGGCAGCGTCCAACCTCACAGCATGTCAAGCAGAGTGGAGGCAGCAAGTCCAACCTCACAGCATTTCAAGCAGAGGGCAGGCAGCAAGTCCAACCTCACAGCACTCCAAGCACTACAAAAGACGCACACAAAGAGACGCACACACAGAGATGCACAGGGAAACACACAGGGACACACACAGAAACAGACACTCACACACACCTATACACATAAGACACTCACACACATACACACACTCACACACACAAACACAGAAACACAAAGACACACACCTATACAGGCACACATGTATACACACAGACACACACCTATACACACACACAAACACCTACACACACAGTCACACCCCTATACACACACACAGACACACACCTAGACACACCGATAAACATACACACAAACACACACATCTATACACGCACTCACACACAGCACCAATACTAAAATGCCAAGTAACTTCAGAACGTGGTAAGCATACTGAATCCTGTTACTAACCATATACTCTATGTAAGTAGTTTGAAAATAAGAACACAGGTGTGTCTAAACCAAATGATTCAAATGTTTAAAGCCTTTTTTTATTCTGAAGCACTCCGCTAGAGCTGCTGCTACTGCAAAAACGTGCTTTAAATAACTTTCAACAAACACCAACACAGTCACCATATGTTTGGCAGGAAGCTCTCTTGAATGACTAAAACAGTTCAGAGCGGCCTCCACTTGGGGCCTTCAGCACTCAGCGCCACCTCTCCACTAAGCGGAAGTCACGGAATCAGTGACAATTTTGCATTAAACACAGTCCTGATCTAATAAAACGTTTTTTCCTTCCAAAACTGTTGCACAGCAAGCCACATTTAAAACAAAAGCCACATTTAAAACGCAAAACACATTTTAAAATAAAGACACAGTCAATAGCCACACTTTTCAATTAGCCACAATTTTCAATTAGCCACACATTTCAATTAGGCACAGTTAAAAGGCACAGTTAAAAGGCACAGTTAAAAGGACAGTTAAACATTTATTCCTTCCAAACATAGTTCCAAATAAACCACATAAAAGCACATAAAACCACCCACACTCAGTTTAGTAGACATGTGTTCAGTGTTCAGTTGATTCACGGCTCAGACTGAGAGTCGTGACCTCCGTCCCCCACCTTGCAGAGATTGAGGCACGTCCACACTTCCGGGTTTTATAGTCCCTCCCCCTCCCACCGGAAGGGCCGGGCCTTCATGGCGTGATCGACAGGATAGAGAATCTCAACATTTTTAAACATTAATAAGTCTTATATTTGTCATCGATGGGAAAAATCCACTTGTCCTGCGCAGCGGAGGGGGACTCTGAGTAAGATGGACAAAAATCACAGCCGTAAGTGGTAGCGTTTTTTCTAAAATCAATATGCAGTGCAAACAGGAAGTGGTCAAGATCAGACTTTTAATTATATACATGTGTTAGGAAGGTAGGAAATTAGGGATGTAGTAGATGCTTGCCTTTGCCCAGTATTTTGTGAATGAATAAAAAATGGCACCAGAGCAGACAAGACTCAAAATACTTTCCACAAAAATCGTTCAATGAACATTTATGCATTCAAAATGTTTTGCGTAATGCTCATGCCGCTGGATAAGACCAATTCAAAATGAGCAGCATAATCACAGCTACAATTGCGTATGTACTTACTGGCAACCAAACTGGTTGACTATCAATCATTCATGATTTCAATGCGCACCTGGCTGGGACTGCGGTGTTCTCCAAGGTCGACCTGGTCCGTGGCTACAATCAAATTCCCATCCACCCAGACGACTTGTCTAAGACGGCCATCATAACACCATTCAGCCTTTTCGAGTTCCTGCGCATGCCCTTCGTCTTAAGAAAGCTGCGCAGGACTTTCAGCGGCTTATTGACTGCATGTGCCGTGGCCTGGACTTTGTGTTTGTTTACCTCGATGACATCTTGGTGGCAAGCTGCTCGCAGCAGGAACATTGTACCCATCTCCCCTAGCTATGCCAGCATCTCAGCGATCATGGGCTGGCCGTCAATATAACCAAATGCCATTTCAGGATGACGTCCAGTGACTTCCTGGGCCACCAAGTAATTCCGCAGGGTGCGGTGCCGCTCCCGACCAAGGTTGACGCTGTGTGCCAGTTTCCACGACCGGCCACCATGAGGGGCCTCCAGGAATTTGTCGGGATGGTGGCCTTCTACCACCGTTTTGTACCGTCCGCGACCAGGATCATGCGCCTGCTGTTTCACCTCATGGCGAGCAAACAAAAGGAGTTCAAATGGACTGACGAAGTGGTGGAGGCGTTCCACCAGGGCAAGGAGGCCCTGGCTAGGGCCACGATGCTCGTGCACCCACGGGCGGATACACCAATCGTGCTGATGGTCGACGCTTCCAAGGTAGCGGTTGGAGCGGTGCTAGAGCAGCTGATCGATGGCGTTGGCGGCCTCTGGCCTTCTTCAGCAGGCACCTCAGCGGCACTACAGTGCCTTTGACCGCGAGCTCCCCGCCCTTTACCTCAGCGTGTGCTACCTATTAATTTTTGGAGGGGCAGACATTTACCACTCACACGGACCACAAGCCCCTCACCTTTGTGTTCGCCAAGGTTTCCCACGGTCAACGCCATTTTGCAGGTGTCCGATGGCATTGACTACTCAGCCATGGCTGCTGCCCAGCTGACGGATGATGAGATGTCCGCCTATCGTACCGCAATTTTGGTTGGAGGACGTTCCATGTGGCCCCGGGGGTGCGAGGCTGCTGTGCGACGTCTCAACTGGTCAGCCGCGGCCCATCGTCCCCGTCGCCTGGCGGTGCAGAATATTCGAGGTGCTACACGGGCTGGCCCACCCTTCCATTCGGGCGACGACGGCCCTCGTGGCTTCCTGTTTCCTGTGGCACGGGTTGCGCAAACAGGTTGGGTGTTGGGCACGTACCTGCATCCTGTGCCAAACTGCTAAGGCACAGCGGCATGTGCAGGCACCGCTCCAGTAGTTCTGCATCCCTCGCCAGCGGTTTGACCATATCCACGAGGACATCGTGGGGCTGCTGCCACCTTTTCGGGACTTCACCCACCTCCTGACCGTGGTCGACCTTTTCACGCAGTGGCCGGAAACGGTTCCATTGGCAGACACCTCTACGGCCACGTGTGCCCGTGCTTTGGCGGCACACTGGATTGCCCGATTTGGAGTGCCGCTGGACAAACGTCCGACCGGGGGACTCAGTTCACATCTGAACTGTGGTCGGCCATGGCCCAACTTCTCGGGGTTAACCCGCACCACACAACTGCGTATCATCCACAGGCGAACGGCCAGGTGGAGCGTTTCCACCGCCTGCTCAAGGATGCTCTGAAGGCTCGGCTCACGGACCCGGACTGGGTCGACGCATTGCCATGGGGTTTGCTGGGTGTCCGCACTGTGGCCAAAGAGGACTTGGCCACCTACTCAGCTGAGTTGGTGTATGGGGCCCCACTAACAGTGCCCGGTGCCCAGTGCCCTTTTTCTTAAATGTTGGGATGGTCCCTGCCTCAACTACCTCCTCTGGCAGCTTGTTCCATACACCCATCACCCTTTGTGTGGATAAAGTCACCCCTTAAAAAGTTACCTCTTAAAAATACTTCATACAAAAAACATTGAAATCATACTTCTACAGTGCACTAAAACATGATTTTAATACATCAAATTTCAAAATGTTCCTACCCTTCTTCCACACCCTCTCCCCACTCGGTTGCTCCACTCCCTCACCGGGTACCCCCAAGGCCAGTGATCAATGATCGCACAGCCTCCCCCCCTTTCAAAAACACTCCAATCCAATTTAAAGCATATATATTGCATTCAAGTGTAAGTTATAAGACTCGCTATAGTATGCACCATACGCGATGCTCCCTCGGGCTTGGTCTCTCACAAATTTCTCACTCCCAACTCTCACCCAATGTTGGCAGCCCTGCTGTATTAAATTTCATCAACCATTCCTCAGCTCACCTGCTCAAATAATCAAGATCCTGCTGCAATTTTTGACAACCATCTTCTCTATCTCTGTTAATCCTGGCTAAATTGGAGCAGCCATGGCATTAAAATTAAGTAAGGGCTAATGTGCTGCTAGGCCACTTTGGTCTAGTTAAATGTGCCCCTGCAGAACTAAGACAAGCTGCTGAATAGTGCCAGCATGTCTGTGGCCCAGATAAGCACTGCAGAGAAAGAATGGGACCTCTGCAGAAGTCTTACAATGAAGTGCAAAATGCATAGATCTAATTGGATCAATGCAAACCAGGTATACATATTGTAAATAATGTTGCAAAGCCTTACTGTGTTAGGTGTTGATTGGTTGGTTGATTGGTTGAAATGTTAAAGGGGTTGTCCCACTTAGGTGACCTAATCTCCGCATTTAGAAGAGTGTCTTCAACCTTCAAACTCGCAGCATGGTCGACATATGGACCTAGGCGGTCCTATGAGGTCGCTGGAACTCTCCTTCATGCTCTAGGGAAGTTCCCGAATAATCGAAGTCGTGGAAAAATGTTCAGTATGTTGAAAAAAGTTTTCCGTGAGTAAAATTTGGTCAGCATGGGTCTTTTTAACTCGTAGTGCAGTGGAGTCGCTATTTAGTTACAGGCAGTCAAGGCCAGCCATAGGCAATCTCCTTTGCTGACCGGGCATTTTGATTGGCTCATTGGAGTTTTCAGGACCAAGGAAGACCTACCGGTAGGTAACATGCCCACTAAACTTTTTAAAACTTCTTAAGAGCATCTCCTTCTCCCCCCGCCCCCCCCCCCCCCCCCCCCCCCCCCCCCCCCCCCCCCCCCCCTCCCCCCTCCCCCCCTCCCCCTCTGTGCTCTCCAAAGGACTTACCGTTACTGTGCAGCCGTTTTACCCACCTCTTCGCGGGTGTGCATTTCAGACAGCGCTCCCCCGCTTTCCCTGGCCCCCATCTTCGCGATGTGTTGTGTGTGTGTGTGCATGGTCAGTCGATCAAGCTCGCGGTTTCAACACAGACGGTCGATCTAGCTCGAGGCTTTCCAGGCGAGTGCCCTCGAGCTTGAAGGTCGAAGACACTTTTCTGGACTCGCGGATTAAGTCGCCCAAGTGGGACAGCTCCTTAAGTCTTGTCTGGGTTATCTGAATCCCAAGGCACACGTTGCATTATTCATCTATGTTGGCTTCCTTCTAGAAGTTCCTCTCGAAAACAATGTATTAGTTACTATGTTATTGGGTTAGGAAACTGTCACTCATGTACTATTGTAATCGATATGTGTTATTGGACTGTACAGAGGCCACCCCCATGTGGTTCGGCCCCTCAGGGATCTATAAAAGGCAGCCCCGATTTGGTTGATCTTCTGGAAGAACGCTTAGGACTGTGTGACCTTTTGGAGTGTTTCTGCTTGCACAAGGCTAGAAGGACTTGGCTAGCAGATACACGGATCGAACCCGCAGTGGTTAGGTATAGAATAGGGAATTTGTGTTGTGTTATCCAAAATAAAGTTTAGTTGCTCAAGTGCTTGATTCAGTATTTTATTGACTGAAACTAGACTGGGGGGAGCTTATTTACAATACCACCCATTTTTGTGTCATCTGAAAACTTGCTAATCATACGTTCACATTTAAATCATTGATATATTGGACAAACATCAGTTGGCCCAGCAGCAAACCCAGAGGCACACCACTAGTCACAGGCCCACAGCCACTAGTCACAGGCCTGTAGGTTTGTAATAGTATTTCTAAAGTTTTCAAATTTATCAAACATTAATTGTAAGCTTTACCAGAAAATGGAGGTAGGAGTCTGCTCAAAACTGGAATTTTCCTCTCCCTCTTCATTGCAATAAGCAATGGCACAAGGAAGGCGATTAACTTGAGATAGGTGATGTCTCTGTGGATTTGTGCTTTCCTCGTCAGAAACTTCTCCACATGTTTTTGGTGAAGAATCAATCTCTGCTGTAGTCTCTGGTAATTTACTAGATCAATTTCTTCTTCTGTAAGTCGAACTGCATTACTGAGGATATAGTCTGCATCATACGTGAACATATTTTGATGCTGTTTAACACTTATGAGGTAGGGGTTGATTTGAAGTAAAATGTTGTTCACATATTTCATAAATAACTCCATCTCTGAACAGTCATTGGGATCGTATGTTGGATCATTATATACCTCACTATAAATTCCTTCAAAATCAGGATCGACTGAGATATCTATCAGACCTATAATACAAAGAATAAATTCTTTATTAGTAGCATTACTTTTCATTATTCATTTAGAACATAGAATAGTAAGATTAAACGAGAACTTACCAGTTTGAAGTTTGATCTGTATTTTATGAGGAGTTACGATGAGGGATTACGTGAAGAAGTCCGCTAGGACGCATGCGTGTCATTCTTCAAAGCAACGGTGTGAATTCACAGATAACTGTAATGACTAAACATAGTAAGATTAGAGAAGAGGTACCAGTTAAGTATATGATCAGGGTGGGAGCGGAGGGCACGTAATCCCTCATCGTAACTCCTCATAAAATACAGATCAAACTTCAAACTGGTAAGTTCTCGTTTAACCTTACTATTTTACTTCGGAGTCACGTGAGTGACTACGTGAAGATTTCAAAGCTCTGTGATTTCATGCCGTGGAAACGAGTCCATGCACACGTCTGCCTTGACTGTGGGAGGAATAGTGTTAACATAATTGCACATGATTCGTTATTGAAATCATAAAATTTATTAACACAAATTATAACCCCATTTATGGGTTTTTTAATTAATTTACAGAATTTAAAATTTTTTCTGCAAATGTTCCAGTTTTCCTCACTGGCTTATTATAAAATAACTGGAAAGTTCTTTCCCCTGACCATCCTGCTGCTTCGAGGACTTGGTCCATGGGCACATCCAGTTGTACTGCTGCCGATGTAGCTGCAGCCCTGGTGGAATGAGATTTGAACACGTTAGTATCCACCCCAGCCTGCGTCAGTACCTGTTTCAGCCATCTCGAGATCGTCTGGACCGTCACTTTTTTGTGAGGTTTCTTATGGCTGATCAGCAGTCCCTTCTCATTGCCTCTTAGGATTTTTGTTTTCTCCATGTATAGTGATAGATGTTTAACTATACAGAGGCGGTCATCTGCGGGGTATGACCTAAATTGGATATTGAGGCCTGCTGATCCCTGTCTGTTCTGTTTTACTAGTTCGTAAATATGGAACGTAATATCGTCAGTTGAGGTCATGTTGTCCAGTCTGAGCTTGTGCAGTAACTGAACCCTCTGTGCCGTGACCAGTGCCATTAACATGACTGTTTTTAACGTTAGTCTGTATAGGGACAGGGTAGATGCTGGTGACCAGTTCCTGAGTGCTTTCAGGACAATGCTTACATCCCATATATGGGAGTACCTGGTTTTTGGGGGGTTTGTGTTAAATATTCCTCTCATGAGCTTGGTTACCAGAGGGTGAGTCCCTACCGTGTAACGCTCTGTCTCTTGCCATAGGTATGTCGACGGGGCACTTCTGGTGCTGTTGATGGCACTGTAGCTGAGCCCCTCATCATAGTGGAGGCCTGCCAGATATTCCAGAACAGATGGGCTGTTGATATTTCTGTTGGTGATTTTGTTCTTATGGCAGTACATTTCCCACTTTCAGATGAAGACCAGATATTGTTTCTTGGTTGATTCTCTTTGGGCCGCCGAGATGATGTTTGCTGTTCGGTCCGTGAGTCCCAGTTGTAGAAGCGGTGTCTTTAAACTCTACAAATTAACAGGTTCAAGCTTTTATGGCTTGGATGGCTATTCCCTGTCACGGGATGTAGTAGTAGATCTGGTCTGTGTGGGATTGTAATACATGGTTCTAATACCATGTTTTGCACCACTGGGAACCATGGTTGAGTAGGCCAATCGGATACTACCAAAATACCAGACGCAGAGTCGTGTTGTATTTTCCTTAATACCCGACTGATGAGGCAGAAGGGAGGGAATGCGTAAATAAACCATTTCCCCCAATGCAACGAAAATGCATCTGTGGACACTGCCCCAGGGTCTGGTTCCCATGAAACATAGTTAGATATCTGGTTGTTTAGTCTGGATGCGAAAAGATCGATATCCGGTGTACCATATTTTGCTGTAATATCAGAAAACACCGTTTTGTTTAACATCCATTTGGTGTTTTCATTAAATTTGCGTGACCTGGTGTCTGCCACTAAATTTAGTCTCCCTGGTAGGTAAGTGGCTGATATCCAAATATTTCTCTGGATGCACCATTGCCAAATTGAATATGACTTAAGGCCATGAAATGCACCCAACATTTCCAAGTAGTTTATACCCAGTGTGAGTAAGGAGGATGCCTCCTGCACTGTCCATCTACCTCCACAGCTGGTGATGGTATTGGTGGCTCCCCACCCTAGTGCACTGGCATCAGTTTGTAGTACCATCGAAGGGTTACTGACAATGATTGGGTTGGAACAAAGCCAGATGTTATCTATCCACCATTTTAATTCCGTTTTGGCTTGGATTGGTAGTCTCATAGGTCTGTCAAAGTGACCAGCATTAATTTTTAGAGCTTGAATTTTAGCTCTCTGCAAGTTTTGGTAATGTAGGGGTCCAAATTGTATGGCTGGGAAAGCAGCCACCATTTTACCAATTACTTTAGCTACCAATCTGATGGATGGGTTTCTGATGTCAATGAGGTTGCTGCATACCTCCATTATTTCTCTGGCCTTTTCCTTAGGTAGTGTCACTGTCATGTGAACTGAATCAATGGTAAATCCCAAGTAGTCCATAGTAGTGGACGGTGTTAGTTTAGATGTAACTGGATGGATGATAAATCCCAGTTGTTCAAACAACTCTTTTGTGGCTGTTACCGTTAGTATGGCCAATTCCAAAGTTTTGCCCACAATGAGTATGTCATCTAAATATGCCATCATCATGTGTTTGCGTTTCCGTAGAAACGCTAGGGCTGGTTTCAAGATTTTTGTGAATAGCCTGGGGGCTGATGTTAGCCCATTTGGCAGTGCTTTATATTGCCAGTGTTGTCCCATCCAGTTGAATTTTAAGTAACATCTGTGGTCACCTCGTATGGGTACTGAATAGTAAGCATCTTTTAAATCGATGCTAGCCATGAAGTACCCTTTGGAAATTAGTTGTTTAGCAGTAACAAAGGTTTCCATTTTAAAGTGAATATATTGTACAAATGTATTCAATTTTGTCAGATCTATGATGATGCGACAACCACCATCTTTTTTCGTTTTGGTAAATATATTGGACACAAATTCTAATGGTTCGTGTCGCGTTAGCTCAATTACACCTTTTATGTAAAGCCGTTCCAGATCAGCTTGTGCTTCTGTTTTCTCCCTATCAGAGAGCACAAACTTTCGGTTTGGTTTATGTTGGACTGGAGGGCTGATTTCATGTATAAACTCTATGGTATATCCCTGGATACTGCTTAAGACGTAAGTATCGGTTGTTAGCATGCTCCATGCATTCAAGAACCAGTATTGTCTTCCCCCAACCTCCATGCTTCCCATATTATTTGGGGAACCAGACCCACCTACCTCCATTGTTACCAGTGGCAGGACTACTTCTTCCTGAAGTTCTTCCGTTGCTGTGCTGGTACTTGGTTTTTCGGGTTGGTTGCTGGTGTTGTTGGGGTTCCCCGCATTTTCCAGGAATGCCGGCCTGGGCCATGGCCTAAAAAAGACTCATGTTTGGAGTGCCGTGCCCTCGAGCGCTCACCAGTTCTGCTGGTGAGTGCGTAAGGGTGCAGTCGTAGGCTGTGGTGGATTTTTGCAGGGTGGGTTGTTCCTTTTATTAACCCTAAAGTTTTTGCTTCTTCGTCTAGCTCCTTTACCTGCTTAGACAAGTTGCCTCCGAACAGGAGAATGGATGGTTTGGTGGCTCCAGGTTTACACACTCCCGCGAATTTAGGATTGAGTGTCGGCTGTATGGCACTTTTTCTAATGCTGTTTAATTAGTGCTGCGTATTGCAGAACAGTGCCAGCGCGTCCTGTTGATCTTGGGACATAACCCTGTCGTCCACAGTGCGGGCAAATGCCGTTATTCCTGCAGTCAGCAATTTTAGGACTTTTTGGATTTTCACGTCCATGTTTCTGACCCCTGGTCCGATATGTTTCCAGATGCAGCTGTTAATAATTGGGACGTTTAGGGAAATGCAGTTGCCTGGTGCCATATGTCTTCCTGTCGTATCCACTACAGCCTGTTCTTGTAGCTGGTGCAGTGACATATAGTCAATGCTGGCAGCAAGCTTTGGCTCCAGGTTTGCCCCGGTTTGTTCTGGCTGTATGAAGTTTGCCACCATATCCAGCAATTTTTCTTTGTCCTGCACCCCATGCACACTTGTTTCTCCCACGGACCCCTCTTCCAAGTCAGCCTAGAACTGACTTGAGGTGCTCCCCTCTGATAAGGTGGAGACATCATGCAGCCCTTGGAAAGGTGCTGCTGTGGGTTTGATACAGGGCCCACAGTGGCCTGACTCCAAATCACGGAGCCGGTCATGCTGGAGCAGATGCTCCAAACACCGTTCCATACGGGTCCAGCGCTATCGGTCGCTGGCCTCCCGTGGTGTATCAGAGTCGAACTCCTCCAAGTCCACGACTCTGTTTGTTTTGTGTTTTGCCTTGCTGCTCGGCCGCGTTGATTTGGCCGGTGCGGCGGCTACACAGGGCACAGCTGATCCCACTACGGGTGATCTTAGTGCCGACGGCTGCTTTTGCTGGCTGTCCGCTCCTTTGCGGTCCTCCCTGACCAGCTTCATCGCAGCCCTCGTTGTCTTTTTGCCTTTCTCCATTCTCTCTGTAGTGGGCAATAGCGGCTTTTTAAATTGCCACCGCGGGGGAACGTCTGATGTTTCACAATGACACGCATGCGTCCTAGCGGGCTTCTTCACGTAGTCACACGTGACTCCGAAGTAAAATTCACACTAAAGAGGTTATTCAGTCATGTGGATTGAGTTTTGGTTCAAAGGATATCAACAATGGTCCCAGATTGAGTTTAGTTGAAGTAAATCTTTTATTTACCTATATTTTCTTGCTTATATTGTGGTTTAATAGTTTACACAACATTTTATAATTATTTTATAACGATTTCTCGTCTGATATTTAAATGGTATTACCGGATACATAATTCATTTGATCATGCTTTAAGCATGTTTATAAACAGTAGCACTTTTCTTATTGTGTTCCAAGCTTAATAGTGTTGCTCTCATTTTACTGCATGAAACTTCCATCTTCCTCATGGGCTTATAGATGTGCAGGTCCTGAAGGACTGGGTTCAAGGGCTCAGACATATAAATAAACAACAGCTGAAGGGGAAGAGATTCAAGGTCAGATTTATCCAAAGCCCCAAAACGATCAAGTACACCCACAGGCCTTGAAGTATTCCAAAGTATTCTGGTTTAAGAATGGAGAGGTGTTCCCATTGACTTTGTTAGGGAGGTGCAGGGCCATGGATTATGACATCATTCAAAGCACAGGACACGAGCTATGGTAAGAGTACTAGTTTAGTGCAGTTTAGTTCATGCATTATAAATTTAGGAAATATTTTTTGTCTACATTTATCTGATTAATACTATATATTTCTTCAACTAGGTATAAGTAAAGTATATTAATATTTTTAGAATTTGTGATCCATTATAGGTTGGCATTCCTTAGGTAGGAATGCAAAGAGAATGCTGAAGCAAGCTAAGGTTAAATATGCAACTTTGCTTCAAAGGATATCAACAATGGTCCATTATTTCAAGCAGAAAGAGAGAAAAAATGGGAAACATCTTTTAGTTTAGTTTAGAAATAGAGCATGGAAATGGGCCCTTCGGCCTACTGAATACAAGTCAACATATTCACACTCCTCCAATGTTATTCCACCTTCGCATCACTCTACACACTGGGGCCAATCAACCTACATGCCTACACATCCTTGAGATGTGGGAGGAAACTGGACATCCATGGGGATACCCGAGGTCACAGGGAGAATGTGCAAATTCCACTCAAAGTCAGGATCAAACCCGGGATTCTGGCACTGCGATGCGTCAGCTGCATCACCATGCTGCCCCTAACTGTGAAAATTATAGTTCTACTTTATTAGTAAAAATAGGATTAGTATGGATGGGTGCGATGGTATGACGCGGAGAGCAGAAGGGCCTTGCACTTTTTGTATTTCTAACAATGCAGCAGATTGTCAAAACAAAAAAAAGTTTTAAAAAATTGTCAGCCTCTCTTGGAGGAATGAAGGGAAAGTGTGTATGTTGTTGGAATATTTTCACAACTGCACAATGGTGAATTTTGCATATGGGACTATCTATGTGAAATGTTAATGGCTTTGCCTGCTAATTCCTTTCTATCATGCTATCTTCACAGGATCTAACAAGTAGAAACAATCCGAATGCCGATCAGGACACGAAAAAAACCTAGAACATCAGAAGTATATCCTGGCATGGATACAGTGTGCTAAGGCAACAGTCATACATGCAGAACAAAGATGGCATTTTCAGTCAGAACATTGACAATGTTCTTTAATGTGTTGTAACAGCCAATTCTTAATTAAATGTGGATTTACATTCTGCAGACATAAACAATTATGCTCATTGCATTATAGACACTGTTAAGGGCCTGGTCCACTTGGACGACCTAATCCACGAATTTAGAAGACCCTAGACGAGTTGAAAAAATGTCAAGGTCGTGTTGACTCGCCGAAGTAAAAGACCTCCTACAATCTCCTACGACTATGTCTACGACCTCCTACGACTACTATGTCTACGACTATGTCTACGACCTCCTATGACCCCCCTCGACCTCAGTCTTCCACACCTAAGACCAACTATGACTAGCTACGAGTGGAAAATGATCACATGATAAAATGTCATGTTTGCATTTTTTTTCTCGGGCTAGTTACCGACCTACGACTACCTGCGACTAGCTACGACTACCATCACGACCTACTACGACCTACCTACGAGTAAAAAGTAAACATTTTTTCCATGCGACCTTTTCTTTACTCGTGGACATTTTTTATCAGGCTGGAAAAAACGTTGCGACTTACTTGAGGCCAGGAGTACGCGGAGACCACTCACGAGCATGAGGAAGAGTTACAAAGATCTTCTATGACCTCGTGGTGACCATGCTGCGAGTACAAGTCAAGGGCAAACTCGGCAGAGGTCGCCAATTAGGTTGTAAAAATGGGACAGGGGCTTTAGGATACTTCAGAGTGGATTACTCAAGTTCATCTAATTTTAGCTCATTATGTGGTTAACTTCCCGCTAAAAATCAATGGTAATCCTTTTCTTTCGTCAAGTACTTGTGTAGAATTCATTAATTTGATGGGAAATAAAGTTAAACAAGCTAAGTTCCTGTGGTGTTCATTCATAAAATGCATTGTATTGCAGCTAAATGGCCTGGCAATACTTGGGAGATTAAATTATCAGACGGCAACACAGCATACAAAGTGATATGGATTTGTAAAGTGAGTGAGAAGCAATGTATTGTCACAATGTAGGGAAATGTGAAATAGGAGGTATATCGCAGAATAGACTGATATCACAGAATATTGCTTGGGGAGAGACTCAAGAATGTTTTTCTCCAGAAATATCAAGGTATCCTTATACATGGAGGCCAAAGTCATCAAGTAATAAGGAAGATAAGTGGAATGTTAGTCATTATTGCAAAAGGAATGGAGTATAAAAGAAAAAAATTATTGCAACATCTTCGGTGAGAACACACCTGGGAGTATTATATAAACTCTCCTTGTTAAGAAGGGATATACTTGCAATTAAGCCAATTCAGAGAAGGTTCAGCAGGAACTGCAGATGCTGGTTTATAAAAAATGGACACAACGTGCTGGACTAATCCAGCGGTTGAGGCAGCATCTCTGGCAGGGTCAGGCAAGGTCTGAAGAAGAGTCCCAACCTGAAAAGTCGCCTTTCCATGTTCTCCAGAGAACAAGCCTGACCCGCTGAGTTATGCAAGCACTTTGTGTCACTTTTTCCCCCCAGAGATGGTTCACTTGGTTGATTCCTAAGGTAAATGAGTTGACACCTTTACCTTACTAGGAATAATAATATTATTTATATCATTTTACAATGTTAAAATTTAACTAATTTAATATCAAAACTTGCTTGAGTGGCTATCAGTATTGCCCATAATTCCCTTACAACCATTGCCATGGTGTAGGTATTTTGTGAAACACGTATTTAAAAAATACAAATATTAATTATTTGCTTGCAGAATTGTTTTATTCAGATGTGTGTGGCTAAATTGCATGGTTAATTTTTACATTGCATGTTAGGATTTTATTTTTATTGCGCTGTGTAAGATATTAAATGGCTCTATGTGCTAATGCATTTAGATATCTTCATATTTTAATGTTGTTGGAGAGGCCTCCAAATTTATATCTGTCCTGGGCCCCAATATACTGTATCTTCTCCTGTTTCTGTGCTTTTCCACAGTAACTTTCTTATGATTATTCTTAGTGTGATTTTTTTTTTAAATTTGGTGGTAAATGTGCTATGAACACTGAGTTCTCAGAGTCCTCAACGCTCCTGCTGCTTCTCAAAATCATTTTCCATCACATCTAGCAGACAAAAGAAAACCATTCAGCAATGCTGAATGCCAGCCTATCTGAAAAATGACAGGTATGTTAACCAAAACATTTCTATATTATTTTAACATGTTGGTAGCACAACTGTTGTATGCATGTATACTTGTATACATCCAAACCAAGGATACAGTATTTCAATATTTACTGCTACCCATTTGTCTATTTGACAAAATATTCTATTCAACAATTCTAAATGTTCATTACCTGCTTTACGAAATTCAGTAAGTGTCTTTTCCTCTGCCTTCGGAGTTCCATCAATGCCCATGTTGACACGGGAGCGCCAAATTTCTGAAAATCGCATCCTTTTTTCCTTTGACATGTACGCTCCATGCCAAAGTGCTTTCATTGTGTAGTCCACATTTATCAAAATTTGCCCAGTTAGTGTATCATTGTAAGCAGGGGACAGAAGGCAAGAGGAACTGCAATCATGGTTGCCATCAATATAAATAGAAGGAATTTGATTCATAACATAAATTCCCACCACCAATTCCCTCAAAATTTGTTGGAATTCTTTGTAATTAAATGGAGCATCCTGTACCACTGGAGCTAGAATAACAGCATTGGGATATTTGAAGTCTTTCATTTGGCTTGACAATCCACTGGGCAAATCTACTGGATACTGAAATTCTTCAGTGGGCTGAAGCCAGCTGCAAGTGGCCGTGGCAAGCAATTCCTGTTGATCACTCAAATTATATTTGGAAAGGCTGGTATTCAAATTCATTTGAGCTGCCAAATTCTCTTTTTGAATTTTAATGCTCGCCCTTAATTTAGAGGTAGCCCGATTGCCATGTTTCTGCTTTCTATAAACCTCCTCCTGCAAAAAACATTCAGCTTTAGTAGTAAAACATTTTAAAATAAATTATCAGTGATCTTTCTGCTCGTACATTTCCTAAATTATTATTTTTGCTATTTTCTGTAGATTTTTGTAATAGGCCTTTGTGAATAAAAGGTTAAATGTCGAGAAAATGTATTAATTGGCAATTAAAGATAAAGACCATGACCTGGTCAATTCATCACCCTTCCCACCCGAATCACCCCCTCTCCGGACACTTTCCCTTACAACTGTAGGAAATGCTACACTTGTCGCTTTACCTCCCCCCTTGACTCCATTCAAGGACCCAAGCAATCTTTCCAGGTGCGGCAGAGGTTCACCTGCATTGCGCCCAACCTCATCTATTGCATCCGCTGATCTAGATGTCAGCTGCTCTACATCGGTGAAACCAAGCGTAGGCTTGGCGATCGCTTCGCCGAACACCTCCGCTCAGTTCGCAATAACCAATCTGATCTCCCGGTGGCTCAGCACTTCAACTCCCCCTCCCATTCCGAATCCAACCTTTCTGTCCTGGGCCTCCTCCATGGCCAGAGTGAGGCCCACTGTAAATTGCCGAGCCTAATTTCCGTTGTGTAGCCATATTCAACAAATGGAAACTGTTTATGATTGTGATCTCAGATATGTGGAGGATTCAGCAATAATGTTGTGAATAACAAGAAGATGGGTCAACGTTTTCATGCTGCAAATTGACAATGCCGTGCACTTAGATTGCATAATTGCCACTTGCTATGGCATTGCATCGCCAAATGTAGTTTTAAATCCATGAAGGCCAGTTTCTGTTATTTCATTAATGACATGATATAACAGACATA
Source organism: Leucoraja erinaceus (assembly GCF_028641065.1). Lineage (NCBI taxonomy): Eukaryota > Metazoa > Chordata > Chondrichthyes > Rajiformes > Rajidae > Leucoraja > Leucoraja erinaceus. Next base: position 9,485,102 of record NC_073383.1, on the reverse strand, counting down.
GTTCTAATACATTACTAGTGTGACAATGTTTACTGGCTTCAACTATTCTATGCAAATAAACATGAGCACATCAGAAAAGATGATAAATGGCTCAAGAAAAAATAGAAAGATAAAGACATAGAGTCGAGAATGAGAAAAAAGAGGTACAGTAATAAGGAGACAATATGAGACACAATGGATCCAGTAATTGAACTTAAATTTAACTTTGTGATCAACTTGACGGTTTCATATTAATTGAATACAAATATTTAAAGGTGTATTATACCAGTCTGGAAGAATAAGCCAGAGTTTCCAGTCAACTGTCACTTTATTCCTCCATTGCAACTCTGCTCTATTCTGTCTTTAACATTCTTCCATTGAAGACATCCATAACTAAGTAATGTTGGGTATGTTTGCCCTCATTTCACAGATGCAGTGGTATCTCCCTGTTTATTTTATTTTCTCTATCCCTCAATAACAAGTTATTCACGTGATTGTTACCTATATAAATTAGTCTTGCATGCTCTCTGAGACATTTTCTCTGTTGTCCCCACACCTCCCCAACTCTGCAATTTAACACACTTGGTTTTTTTTCCTTTCAAGTTCTGATTAGTGCTTATCTTCTCACTCCTACTGCTTGGCCTGCAGTGCGCTTCTAACATTCTGGTTCTTGTAGTATTTAATGTTCCTCAACAATAACTAAATTCTACAAATAACTTGAAAAACTACAAATTCTGCATTTGAAAATAACAACAATGTACAGAGAAATTAAATGTGGCTCTTTGTTAAACTTTGTCAGCTAATTAGATCTATGGTTATTACTACGGAACAAAATCCTGAACAGAATAAAAAAAGCTAATTGCTCAAACTGCACAGTGTCATATTCAAATCTTAGACTTGTTACAGCACAGGAAGCTGTATGGCCCATCCAGTCTATGTTAGCATAGTTCATAAATATTGTTTTTTTTAACATTGTAGCAAAATACATACCATTGTAGCTCATAAAAATGGCACTTCAATTGATAGCTTCTTGGGAGTTGATAATGAAACTTACTTTGTTATGCATGCATTAAGAGTCAATCTGTCAAGATAGATCAATTAGTAAGGTGTAACAACACTCACGTCATAAAATTATGGGTGTATTAATATGCAGATAAAACAAAATATATTTGCTCATTCACAGTTCTGATTAACTTTAAGAACAAGAACCAAAGCCCTTACTGAGTGTTAACTAAATTTGCGCTATTGGTTAAATGCTGTTGAGGTTGGCAATGTGTTCCTGTGACTGATAGATTTCACTCAAAGCTAAGGTCCTGGTAAGTTTGGCAGAGCATTGCTAAGCTTAGTAGAACACCTATGCGGATGGAGAAGCCCTGAAGTTAGGCGAATCCTAGTGTAGCAGATGCAATAATGGTGACAACAGTAACTGAAAAGGGTTAAAGTTGGTAGCATCAATAAAGGACAGAGGATTTCTGCTGAGGTTAATAATGTTACTGAGGGGAACACAACTGCTGAGAATTATCTTGTTATTGAAGCTGATGGAGCAATACTGAGGCTGATAAAGAATTGGAGGTTTGTAAATTCTTGATGATACTGTTAGAAATGTAAAGGCATGTAAAATATTAGTAGAGACTGCCAGAAAATATAGGAAGCTAAAACGTGGAGTTCTGTTGAAGGTAAAATGTTATTGAAAATGGCAAATTGGTACTGATGTTGCTAGTTAAGAATCTGCAACTGTCACTAAAATGGAGTTGGAACATTGATAGAATTATTCCAAGGTTAGCAGAATATTCCTCTGCAGAGGGATTGTTAGATGTAGTGGACCAAAATTTGTAGACTGCCATTTAAGTTGGTATGCTGTTTACTGAGTAAGACAGACTGTCTTTGCAGCTGACAGACCACCAATGAAGTTGTTAGACTGCCTTTGAGGTTTGGAAACTGTAATTAAAGTTAGTTGGGTTAAACTACGTGACTATTATTAAAAAGCCTCAATTATACTGATGAAAGTGACAGACTGTGGCTGCAGTTGGACGATTGCCACTGAGGGAAGGGAGGATAGAGACAAGCAGGTACTGGAGGAATGAGAGAGGTCTATCTTAGTTACTGGTGCAATGAGAGGACTATCTTAGATACTGGAGCAGTTAGAGAGGGCTATCTTATTTACTGGAGCAATGAGAGAGGGCTATCTTATTTATTGGAGCAATGAGAGGTCTATCTTAGTTACCGGAGCAATGAGAGAGGTTGATCTTAGTTACTGGAGCATTGAGAGAGGACGATCGTAGTTATTGGAGGAATATCTTAGCACGAGCAATGAGAGGGGTCTATCTTGGTTACTGGAGGAATGGGAGAGGTCTATCCTTAGATACTGGAGCAATGAGAGAAGTCTATTTTAGTTACTGGAGGAAAGAGAAAATCTATCTTAGTTACTGGCGCAATGAGAGGATTATCTTAGATACTAGAGCAATTAGAGAGAACTATCTTAGTTACTGGAGCAATGAGAGAGGACTATCTTGGTTATTGGAGCAAAGAGAGGTCTATCTTAGTTACCGGAGCAATGAGAGAGGTCTATCTTAGTTGCTGGAACAAGAGCAATGAGAGAGGCCTATCTCAGTTACTGCAGCAAAGCCGGCTGTATCTGAAGCTATTGGAGTTATGCTGGTGGGAAAGTGCTCGGCTGATGCGGAGAGAAGTTAATACTGAGTTAGTGAACTGTCCCTGGAGCTGAGGGAGGCACTGGTCCGCGGTGCTGCAGTTGTTAGGGTGAGGACCGTGTGCTGGTGCCGTCGGCCATACCCGCTCCACCTCTGCCTGGCCGCTCCTCCCGCGTCCCCATGGCAACGCGGCCTAGCCCCGCCCGCCGCTGTCAGCCTCGGCTCTGCCGCTTCCGGCTGCTCACCAGCGCCTCATCTTTGCTCACCAGGGCCCGTCCACCGGCGGCTGGAAGGTAAATAAATGTCGCTGCGGTTCCCAGGGCCCGGGGCTCCCATTCTCACCCGTCCGACCCTCCTTACACCATCCGCAAACTCCGAGTTTATTCTGATTAGGAAAGAACTGCAGATGCTGGTTTAAATCAATGGTAGACACAAAATGCTGGAGTAACTCAGCGGGACAGGCAGCATCTCTGGAGAGAAGGAATGGTGACGTTTCGGGTCGAGACCCTTCTTCAGAGTTTATTATTCTCAGTAGTCTGCTACTGCTCCCTCCCTCCGTCAACACCCTGTTCCATTGCAGTCTCATCTCCAGCACCCTGCTACTTTGCAACCATTTTCAACCGCCCTGTACTGTTACAATCCCACTTTCAAGCTCCCTGGACCACTTTCAAGCATCCTGTTTTATTGCAATCCCACCATCAAGCATCCTATTCCACCGCAACCTCATCTCCGGCACCCTGTTCCATTGCAACCATCTTCAAGCTCCCTGTAGCATTGCAATCCCATTTCAAGCATCTTATTTTATTGCAATCTCTTCAAGAACCCCATTCCATTGCAACCATCTTCGAGCATCCTATTCCATTGCAAGGTTACACAAAAAAGCTGGAGAAACTCAGCGGGTGCAGCAGCATCTATGGAGTGAAGGAAATAGGCAACGTTTCGGGCCGAAACCCTTCTTCAGACTGATCTGGGGTGGGCGGGACAAGAAAGGAAAAAGGAGGAGGAGCCCGAAGGCTGGGGAATGGGAGGAGACAGCAGGGGGACTGAGGAAGGGGAGGAGACAGCAAGGACTAACAAAATTGGGAGAATTCGATGTTCATGCCCCCAGGATGCAGACTCCCCAAACGGAATATGAGGTGCTGTTCCTCCAATTTCCGGTGCTGCTCGCTGTGGCCATGGAGGAGACCCAGGACAGAGAGGTCGGAGACGGAGTGGGAGGGGGAGTTGAAGTGCTGAGCCACCGGGAGGTCAGCTTGGTTATTGCGGACCGAGCGGAGGTGTTCGGCGAAACGATCGCCCAACCTCCGCTTGGTCTCACCGATATAGATCTGCTGACATCTAGAGCAGCGGACGCAATAGATGAGGTTGGAAGAGATGCAGGTAAACCTCTGTCGCACCTGGAACGATTGCTTGGGTCCTTGAACGGAGTCGAGGGGGGAGGTAAAGGGACAAGTGTTGCATCTATTCCATTGCAATCCCATCTCCAGAACCCTGTTCCATTGCAACCATCTTAAAGCTCCCTGTGCCATTACAACCCCATTTTATTGCAATCCCACCTTCAAGAAACCCATTCCATTGCAAACACTTTCAAGCATCCCATTCCAATGCAACCCCATCTCCAGGACCCTGTTCCATTGCAATTCCACCTTCAAGATCCTTGTTCCATTGCAAGGATCTTGAAGGTGGAATACTGTACACTGACAATGACAATTAAAATTGAATCTGAATCTGAATTTCACCTTCAAGATCCTTGTGCCATTGCAATCCCGTTGGCAAACTCCCTGTGCCATTGCAATCCCTTCTGCCACAGTTATCTTGCCCAAAGGTGAGTTGCTGCCTTTTCACTGCGTGAGACGCCAGTTCAATTCGTGCCAGGACAGCTGACGAATTGACATTGCATCAGGAATAAAATGCTCTACCCAGCACAATGATCAGAACTCAAAAAACTAATTTAGCTCACTAACATATTTTAGGGAAGGAAGTTGTCTCGCTCATCTCCCCACTATGCTCTGGTAATCAGTGACCCCGGACCCTCCGGTATCATTGGCTGTTTTAAAAATAAGGCACAAAGTGCTGGAGTAACTCAACGGATCAGGCACCATCTCTGGAAAACATGGATAGGCAACATTTCGCATTGGGACCCACAGCAGGAATCACAGAGGAGGGCAGTGAGATAGGGTCTTAGAGAACTCCTGTTAGAGAACCTCTTCAACAAAGGCATACTTTGAGAAGATTTTGCAGTGGATCAGTAAAATGGAGACACACAAAGTGCAAATGCTAGTTAACAAATACATGAAGTGCTGTAGTAACTCAGTGGGTTAATCAGCATATCTGGAAAACATGGTTAGGTGATGTTTCAGGTTGGGACCCATTGGCCCTGTGAAATGCCTCAGCAAGCTACTCCGTACATTGATAATGTTTTGTTGGTGAAACTGTCCTGTGAATGAATGTTTTGATAGCAGTTCCTGACACATGCACACTATTTCCTAGCTACGATCCTAGAATGTCACCAGGAGCAGGACAATTTCCACGCAGTGTGATAACTGCGGCGTGGTGTTGAAGGACTGAGCAATTTCATTTTGCATTTCATAAATCAGATGAATCAGAAATATCTATAGAATAAAAAAAACCTCAAACCTTTTTGTAAATATGTGCATTGCTTAAAATATTAGTGACATCGCAGAATGCTGATTTCACTCCCATCATTGGGAAGAAGGTACAGGAATTTGAAAACTATAACCTCCAGGTTCAAGAATAGCTACTTCCCAATAAGGATCAAGCACTAATACTACATAACACTAATCTCTATCATGAACTATGGACTCCCTGGTTTTACTAAGGGCTTTGGGTTGGGGTTTTTTGCGCTGGCATTTGGGTTATTGATTTATTGAATTTTTGTTTATTATATATTATCTATGCAAATTATGTTTACTGATCTGTTATGCTGCTGCAAGTAAGAATTTCACTGTCCTGTTATTTGTACATATATCATTTAAACACACTTGACCCTCTTGACTGCAGGTTTAAACAGCAGAATACATTGTGCAGATACCATGAAGGCTATTATTCTCGCTGCTGGCTATGGCACAAGGTTGAATCGTGATCTACAAAATGATAAGAGTGGAGATTTCAAGCATCTTCATGGTATCCCTAAGCCCCTTCTACCAGTAGGACATCAGCCACTTATCAGTCATTGGATGACAACAATAAACAAGATTGATTCGATTGATGTAGTTTATGTTATCGTACGTCTACATTTTGATCTTTTCTGAAAAAAATGATATTTGTTTGGACTACAAATGTTTAGCTACAATTAATACCCGACTACGCAGGACATAATTTTAACATTTGTAGATGTCGCAAAACTTATAAATGTAGCAAGCATCAGGTAAAATAGTAACATGATTGATCATATGGGTTTGAAGAGATTGCTGATGCACGTCTACTGCAGAAAAACGTCTGGATGCACGTTGGTGAAAGCATGAAAAAGAACTATATTAGCAGATTTGCACAATTTTAAGAGGTACCGCAACATGAAGCCTGTGTGAAACCTTTGATGATGGTAGGATTCTAGAAAAGCCGCTAAACAGCATATTTGGCTCCATAAAAGGGGAATAGAATGCAGTAAGGTTTACATTAATATTAAATGCAAGTTAGGGCCCACATATAATATAAAGGGAGTCAAAAAAGGCCAGATTTTTCTCTGAGGAAAATTAGGGATGACTTATTTAGGATCAATTTTTTATTCTGTTAATCTTATTGAATAATGTATATAAATTCCTACAGCTATGTTCTTTATTGCTGATAACCTTTGCAGACAAATGATCTCTATTATGGACATTTTGAAGATTGGGCAAAGGAGTTCCAACAAGTTAAAGTTGTAAACGATGGAACAAGAAGCAATGAGGTGTGTATACTCCACTAAAGCCAAAATATTCAATGATATGGAACTGCTGTCTTTCAAAAACATTGGATCGCCTATAGAAATTGCAAACACTTTTCTGACATTTAAGAATATGAAACATTCAAGTGATAATTGTCTCACTTTAATTCCTTTGTAAAAGTGAAAAATACATTCAAATAATATTTATCAGTAATGATGATAATTAAGGTGAGTTTTAAATGCAATTATTAATTAATTTTCAAATTTAATTCTCTTTTTGTATAGAGTAAAGATAATGCATGATGAGACCATTAGAAAATTGTAACAAATTCAGATGTATAGATTATGTCAAATGTATTATTAATGTCCCAGAGCCAGTTTTAAATGCTGGAGCTTACTACCCATATCTCAGTTCATGCCTACAAAATAAGTTTGACTGCTCCTCTATCCAATAAGATTGCAGTGTTCTACTTAAGTGCTACTTTTATGTTCTAATTTAATTCCACGATATCTCAAAATATATCCAGTTCTACCTTAAACATGCAATGATAACATCTTAAGTGTTCAGCACTCCCCAGCCCTCCGAAGGCTCACTCCCCTTTAAGCAGTTATTTTTTCTCATCTCTCATTCTGAATGGCTATCCCCTTATCTTGAGACAGGACCCTGATTCCAGATACTCAAACTAGGGGAGTATAGACCGTACATTTACCTTATCAAATGTAGTAGTTGTGAACTTACCTTAAATATATATTTTTGATTAGCAATTATTATTCTGACTGAAGTTAGAATAATGGCTAATAATAGTCTTGGGCTCATTCCATTGCACTGAATTTCTGCAAATTTTAAATACAGGTCAAAATGAATTTAGCATATCTCAGTTCTGAAAGTAACTTTTTTCTTAAAGTTCCAAGGAAAGAAATGTCTTTATATTATGGTAGACAAAAGTGCTGGAGAAACTCAGCGGGTGAGGCAACATCTATGGAGCGAAATAAATAGGCAATGTTTCGGGTCAAAACCCTTCTTCAGACATATGATTTTCATTTATAAGCTAAAGTATGTAACATTGTTTGTTAAAATCTTATATTGTATAAACCCTTTACAATTTACAAATTTAAGAAAAAGTTATCCTGTCAATTTTTTTTTTTTAATTAGCTTATTTTATTCATAGGAACGTTTGGGTGCGATTGCTTGTCTTCAGCTGGTCATTACTCAATTTAACATCATAGATCATATATTGGTCTTAGGCGGGTAAGCAACAATGAAGAATATATTGATTAGGCATTAAAGTTTTAAAACAAGCTAAATTACTTCATATATATATTTGGCATTGATTTTAATTTAACATATACACACATGCTTCTTGCAGAGTATCCTAAAATTTAAAATGAATGATCCTATTGCTGTCATTATTATATTGCATTAGCTAACAACACCAGTAGCCTGTGATAAACAATTCAATGAAACAAAAAGCTGATTATAAAACTCTAGTTTGTTTTATACCATTTATTTTGGTATAGAGGAAAGGTTTAGAGGCATATACGCCAAACGTGGCAGGTGGACTGGTGTAGATGTGGCAGCTTGGTCGGCATGGACAGAAGGGCCTGTTTCCATGCTGTATGACTATGGTTGTATGTTAGAGGGTGTTAGTGGAGGGCTGTTATTCAGATTGGAGGCCTATGGCTGGTGGTGTGCCACATGGATCAGTGCTGGAACCATTATTGTTAGTCAGCTATATTAACAATGTTGTCAATGCGGTTAGTATGTTTACAGATGACAACAACATTTATGGCATAGTAGACATGAAAAGGGTTATCAAAGATTTAAAAGGGAGCTGAGGGATAACTTTTTTCCATGCAGAAGTGGTGGGTATATCGAACAAGCTGCCAGAGGAAGCTGTAAAGGCTGGTATAATTTGTTTAAAAGATTATAAACAATAGGTGCAGGAGTAGGCCAACCGGCCCTTCGAGTTAGCACCACCATTCAATGTGATCATGACTGATCATCCCCAATCAATACCCCGTTCCTGCCATCTCCCCATATCCCCTGACTCCGCTATCTTTAAGAGCCCTATCAAGCTCACTCTTGAAAGTATCCAGAGAACCGGCCTCCACTGCCCTCTGCGGCAAAGTGTTCCACAGACTCACAACCCTGTGTGAAAAAGTGTTTCCTCATCTCCGTTCTAAATGCCTTACCCCTTATTCTTAAACCATGGCCCCTGGTTCTGGACTCCCCCAAGACATTTGAACAGGTACATTGGTAGAAAAGGTTGAGGAATATGGGCAGTTGGGTCCAGCTCAGACTATGTTGGTTAGCATAGACAGGTTGGGCCAAAGGGCCTGTTTCTATGCTGTATAGCTTTATGACGGGTGGAATCTGCTTAACCTATGCAAATATTACTTAGACATCCATTACTATCATAATGGATCATTACTATCACAATTTTATCTTCCCTTTTCATCAAAACGTTACCATCCATTTTTCTTTGCTTGATCTAATCCTCTTTGGTGGGGTGGGAGATTGCAATCTTCACGTGGTCCGCCCTGTTTCGACGAATGCAATCAACCTGGTGTGCACAATCAAATAAGATCAAATAAAACAAGTTGTTCCACAACTTTAGGCTGTGCACGCCATACGCAAGAAGAGATCCTCTTTGGAAACATATTAGCCGGCTGTTTTTGACACTGATTTAAATTCTGGAATTTCCAATCTATCATTTGTCTGGAGGTAGTAGATTGCAAGTGGTCCACCACCACCTTTCTAAGGGTAATTAAGGATGAGCAATATATGCTGGCCCAGTCAGTGATACCCACATCCTGATAAAGGAATAAAATAAAAAGGAATCTTAAACATTTCGACAATATGCATGAAAGTAGATGTTGTTAAGGGGATTAATGAAACAAATGGATCATAGCAACGCTTTGGATGCCACGAAAAGCTTGATCAAAGATAGGTTTTGAAAATGAAGAGGGAACTGAAATGGAGGAACTGGAGAGGAGGGGTGGGGTGAGAGGGGGTGGAGTTGGACAGATTAGAGAAAGAAAAGAAAGAGGACATTGAAAGATTCTACATGCAAAGTCAATAATTTTCATTTGGAGCATCTAAGGGACTAGAAACCAATTAAGGTATGGATAACAAATCTTGGTCAAGATCAGAGAATTTAACTTAAGTTGAAATATGCGAAAAGGGGAGTAGAGTTGTGGAATAGTTATACAGGCACAAGGCATTGGGGGTTCAGTATTGATGTGGATAGAGAACTGGCTGGCAAACAGGAAGCAAAGAGTAGGAGTAAACGGGTCCTTTTCACAATGGCAGGCAGTGACTAGTGGGGTACCCCAAGGCTCAGTACTGGGACCCCAGCTATTTACAATATATATTAATGATCTGGATGAGGGAATTGAAGGCAATATCTCCAAGTTTGCGGATGACACTAAGCTGGGGGGCAGTGTTAGCTGTGAGGAGGATGCTAGGAGACTGCAGGGTGACTTGGATAGGCTGGGTGAGTGGGCAAATGTTTGGCAGATGCAGTATAATGTGGATAAATGTGAGGTTATCCATTTTGGTGGCAAAAACAGGAAAGCAGACTATTATCTAAATGGTGGCCGATTGGGAAAGGGGGAGATGCAGCGAGACCTGGGTGTCATGGTACACCAGTCATTGAAGGTAGGCATGCAGGTGCAGCAGGCAGTAAAGAAAACGAATGGTATGTTAGCTTTCATTGCAAAAGGATTTGAGTATAGGAGCAGAGAGGTTCTACTGCAGTTGTACAGGGTCTTGGTGAGACCACACCTGGAGTATTGCGTACAGTTTTGGTCTCCAAATCTGAGGAAGGACATTATTGCCATAGAGGGAGTGCAGAGACGGTTCACCAGACTGACTGATTCCTGGGATGTCAGGACTGTCTTATGAAGAAAGACTGGATAGACTTGGTTTATACTCTCTAGAATTTAGAAGATTGAGAGGGGATCTTATAGAAACTTACAAAATTCTTAAGGGGTTGGACAGGCTAGATGCAGGAAGATTGTTCCCGATGTTTTGGAAGTCCAGGACAAGGGGTCACAGCTTAAGGATAAAGGGGAAATCCTTTAAAAAACCGAGATGAAATGGAGAATTTTTTTCACGCAGAGAGTGGTGAATCTCTTGAACTCTCTGCGACAGAGGGTAGTTGAGGCCAGTTCATTGGGTATATTTAAGAGGGAGTTAGATGTGGCCCTTGTAGCTAAGGGGATCAGGGGGTAGGGAGAGAAGGCAGGTACGGGATACTGAGTTGGATGATCAGCCATGATCATATTGAATGGCGGTGCAGGCTCGAAGGGCCGAATGGCCTACTCCTGCACCTAATTTCTATGTTTCTATGTTTCTAGGTACACCACCGATTTTCCAATACCATTGGTTCCAGAGCCTTGCCGAATTATCCATTTTGCCGGACCAACAGAGATCATGTAATAATAATAAAACAATGCACCTCTGACCCACTAATTCAACCCCTGCCATGTCTCTAAAGCACCATAGACTGCTATAAACAATAATAAAGAAATAACAATTAACAAAAAAAGTAAACAATTAACTCTTAAACAGAGCGTGCAATGCTCGTAAGGTAGTCTAGATTAAACGAGGTGGCAAACCATAAATTGCCGGAAAATCGGTGGTGGACCTGTACTTGGTTGGAGATGAGAAAAAAAACTGCAATAATTCACTGCATGTTTAATAGGTTGGTCTGGTTTTCACATTGTCTCCTTATTTTTCACAGAGATACATTGTTCTACGAGGACTTCAGTCTTTCGGATATCCTTGCAAAATTTGATGAGCTGCAGAATATTAACTGCGAAAGCAATTTAGTTTTATCATACCTATGCAAAGATGAAGGTCAACACAAAAATTTATTGCAGATTGTTTCTTTCTTGAACTGATCTTTGAGAAAAACTAACATAACTTCTTCTGTCAGCAGAAACAGGAAAGGTTGGCATTTTAGAAATAAATGAAAAGTTCCAGGTTACTGGATTTAAAGAAAAACCCCATTCCACAGAAACGACATCTCGCAGAGCAGTAAGATTTTACTATTTCTTAAGCGGACATATCTTGACCACATATCGTTTTTCTTTGGAAAAGATGACTTCGAAAGCATTATTTCATGGCTTGGGCATTCTTGCAATTAAATTAACCTTTGACTTTTTGGTTACAACATTTAGCGCATTCAATACTATTTTGCCTAAATGAATATTGACCCGAGTTCTTTATCCACTTTAATTTTCTTTTTCATAGTGCCCGTGCTTTTACATATATTCGAAAAGTACAGTTCCATTAATTGAAAAATTTCTTCAAGACAAACAGGTGAGATGGAATTAATGAAATTATGTTAAATCTGTACCTTTACTGCTTTTTTTTAAATTGTTTTTTTTCCCTTTTTCCTTCCGCCCACAATATTTAATATGTAAAAGAATATGTGATTCTGTTCCATTCTGTTTGTAGTTTGTTTAGTTGTTTGTTTGTTTGTCTTTTTGCACAAAGTCCGCGAGCATTGCCACTTTTCATTTCACTGCACATCTCGTATGTTTATGTGACGAATAAACTTGACGACTTGAAATCAGAATGAAAAGCATTTAAGTAATTATAACTGGATAAATATCAGGCAGTTATCAAATTGAAGTAAAATTGTATCATTTAGCTATTAATTTGGCGTTTAATCGTTTTATGCAAATAATATTCTAGTTTTGAGCAGAATTTTTATTTAAATTTTCCTCTTTAATTTGAAATAATAGAGCATGTACCAGTTTCATATAAACAAGTTCATTGCATAGTTCAAATGTGCAGTAAATATTCCAAATCTAATTAGTTATTTGAAATAGTCTTGATTACATAGATAGTGGAGGCTACATTGAAAACATATGCTTGCATCAAATGTGCTGATGACATCAAAATACAAAATGATCCAAAAAATCCCAATGAACTATTTTCCTTCCACTACATTTACCATTTATAATTTCTTGGCAAAATACAAGTCATTTATTTCAGCTATTTATAAAATAAAAACCTTAATTGAAATTTTATTTTTTAATAGAATTCACCATTGGAAGAAAGAGATGCACCTGGAAATTTTTTACTTTGGGTCCACTCAAGGTGAGAGTGCTTCAAGAAATTATTTTTAAATATCATGCCATATTACTACTTTTGCCTTTTGTATTGCAGGAAACCAGTGTTCATCCATCAGATATGTGGCCGATTTGATGTTGGAAATCTCCCAATGTACACTGAATGTACAAAATATTTCCAGAAGTCCTGCAATACGTAATCTGATTGGAAACCTGTTAGTCATTATAGTGAAGCTTAAAAAAAAAAATTGGTAACCATTTCTTGATAGATTTCTTTTTAACAGGCCTCGAGAGTAAAAACAAAGAAATGGTCTGGCACCATATTTTTAATAAAACCTTCAGACTTCGCACATTCCAAGTAATTAAAAAAAAATATGAAGTATTATTGTTGCTTTGAGCAAATACAAACCAGAAATGCAGTTATAATCCTCTCATTTTAGTTAGATTGAAAATGGTGTATTTCATTTTCAGACGATTAGTGGTAGAAAGTTAAATAATGGGATATCCTTAGCTATTAAAATAATATTTGTATAACATTTATGAAGCAAAATTCCATAATCCTTATTCTTTTTGAACGATGCAACCGTAAGGTGTTTGTAAATGACATCAATCACTTGTATGGCAATTGGCATCAAGTAGTATATTGCTCAGGACGAAACATTAAACTAGTGTTAACCTGCTTTATTTCAAATGGTCTTCCTCGGAGATTTTGTAATATGCATAAGGTTATAGCAACAATATTTTTTTTCAATTTGCTTTGAAATTGTTACTTATTGCTGATATTATTTTAGAACAGGTTACATTATTTACAAAGTAATTTGAAATGAAAATCAGAATATTTATTTGCAAATTCTTTAAGTGGAATTGACTGGAAAATCTCTAGATTTGAGATGTCGACATAATTTAAACTATTTTTGATATCATAACCATAACATCTAAAATAACTGCTTCACAATTCTTAGCTTTGTTTTATTAAAATGAAACACTTTATCATTACATTGAGAACTGTAATAGGTATGTCTGTAGTTTGCAATGTTTAATATATTTGTGCCAGTCTGGCAGGTGCCAGATCTCATGTAATTTTTTAGATCAAATAAAATGGTACAATATTTATGCTCTGCTTTCTTACCTTTTAGTATCCATGTGAAATTAAAGGAAACTAATAGATGCAAAACAACTTGAAAATAATAAGTCATTTGTTTTCATTTCCAAAAACCCATATTGTTGCAATATTTACTAATTGATATACTTTTGATGACAGCATGAAGGAGCTAGCAATGCCTACCCGCCACCACATTGCTAATGATGTGCTTTTGACACTATTAGGAATAATACCATAATTATTGAAATCATCTAAATTCCACATGAAACAATTCAGGAAATTTACAATGCACAAAAATATTGATTTTTAATGGTTCAATGGTTTGCTAAACAGCAGTTAAGGATTGGTATACCACAAAAAACTCAAACTTCATCTAACTAAAGATACAGTTTTCAGATGTGTCAGTGGAATTACTTCATAAGGAGCTTGAAATAATATCAGTTATTAATTTTAGCCAAATTCAATGAAAGCTGCAGAGTGTGGCCTATGAAGATGTGCTGGATTACTGACAGCTTTGGTACTTCTGCATTAAAGTATGCCTGTACAAACTTAATCAATGTTTATCTTACTACTGCAAAATCTGAACCGACAGTTCATGCATGCTGATTTTGTAAACTACTATATGTATTGATATTGTGGAGCAATGCAGTTGACAGCTGTAAATTGAAAGTATTTTAACACTATTTGAGGGGTGGGAGATTGCAACCTTCACGTGGTCCGCCCTGTTTCGATGAATGCAATTAATCTGGCGTGCACAATCAATTAAGATCAAATAGAACAAGTTCTCCTACAACTTTAGGCTGTGCACGCCATACGCAAGAAGAACAAGAACACTATTTGGCATATTAATTGAACAGTAAATAATGATATTACTTTCATTTCCCAGCACAAATTGTGTCGGGAAATATTTTAAGTACCATTTATTTTTAAATCTTTGGAAATATGAAACTGGGTTACATAATTACCTGATGTTAGCCTGAAAAGATAACATTATCTGTTTACAATAGAGATACTAAAATGATACTCAAGTTCTGTAATGAGTTAACTGATATATTCGTGTCACTCATGTCTCAAAATGTCGAGGTATCTTGACCAAATATTAAAACTCAAGTTACAGAAAATAAATATAAAGGTGTAGATCTTACATTATCAGTTAAATTCAAGACTAGTCATTTTGCCTGGTCAAGTATATTTAAGTAATTTCTGTCTAAATTGGTTTGTAGTAACCGCTGTAGGGGTTAGTATTTTCTAGCTGTTTGTGGGGAAAGAAAACAAAACAAATATGCAACTATCGTCATTTTAAATGTATGTATCTATATAACTGATATAACTATCCTCCATTTTTGTTATTATTTTGAATTAATGGAACAAACAGCTTCAAATATTATAGCTCTTTACCTTCCTGGATACCTTTACAGAAAAATAACAATGACACCTAATCTACCATGTTTTGCAATAATCTGCTACATTTATCAGAGGCCTTTTCTTTATGATTTTCCATCTTTGATATTCTAGACCCAAACTGCATTGCTCTCTTTGGGAGAACAGCAGATGCAGACAGACCCAGTTCTTTTGCAGCTGCCCGTAGAAGCAGCTTCTCGCCAATCCCACGAGCTAGAGTCAAATCTGCTTTTTCCCAAACAGGAAGCGAGTTTAGAAAAGAAACAACTGTTTCATCCAAAAATGGAAACCTGAAATGATACAAATATTAATAATTTTATTTGTATATAGAATTTCTTGGTCACATGTTACTTTTACAATTTTTCCCTTGTTCAATATGAAATATCACTGGTCCTAACAAAGGCTGGTCATTTTATTTTACAACATAATGTACTGGCAACTTGAATTAATTTAGTACTCGAATACAAAATGTTGCCAGGACTAGAGGATGCGAGCTATAGGGAAAGGTTGAGTAGGCTGGGACTCTATTCCTTGGAGGGCAGGAGGATGAGATTATTGAGGTGTATAAGATCATGAGAGGAATAGATCGGGTAGATGCAGAGTCTCTTGCCCAGAGTAGATGAATCGAGGACCAGAGGATAATGGTTTAAGAAGGGGAAAAGATTTAATAGGAATCTGAAGGGTAACTTTTTCACACAAAGGGTGGTGGGTGTATGGAATAAGCTGCCAGAGGAGGTAATCGAGGGAGGGACTATCCCAACATTTAAGAAACCGTTAGATAGGTGCATGGATAGGGCAGATTTGGAGGGATATGGACTAAACGCGGGCAGCTGGGACTAGTGGAGCTGCGACATGTTGACTGGTGTGGTCAAGTTGGGCCGAAGGGCCTGTTTCCACACTGGATCACTCTAAGACTCTAAAAGCAGTGAAAATTATGAGTAGTCAGATAAACCAGATTGGGAGAGGGATGGAGAATTAAAATGGTCTATCACTGCACAAGGCATAATGTAAGTGTGAGGAACAGCACCTTGTCTTCTGTCAGGTCTTCTCCTTATTGATTTGTCCAGCTTCAATCAATTTCAGATTTCTAGCATCTGCAGTTTTTTTTTCATCTTTCTTTGTCTGCGTCAGAACTGGCCATTTCTGCTGTAAATCACTGTTGTGAGATATTGGCTCCATTTCTCTCTCCAATGACTCAAATATGACTTGCCATGCATGTCCTATAGCCCAGCTATCTGCACATATTAAGCTTTTTTGGTTGCATTACCACTGCCCATCTACCTCTTTAACCAAAGGTTGACACATCCCATCTCCCTCCACTTTACCTGCAGCTTAAAACTAACTTGCTTTCTCTTTCCTAGCCTGATGAACCAACCTGAACGGTTTCTCTTTCCACAGACGTTGCCTGATTCGAGTGTCTCCAGATTATGGAAAGTTGGCAAAAACTAACCTTGCTTCTTTCCCGTGATCCCCAATGACTCTGTCATCTCTTCCAAGGTTACGCGAGGAGATGCGACCAAGTTCCATCTCCAGTTCTTTGACCAGGCCTTCAAAACCTGACATTTTATAGCATATGCGGTGACGAGAATAACCTGCAAGTTGTTCATCAGCACCGATTCCAGTGAGCACTACCTGAAAGCAAACATTTATACAGCTTTTATTCCCAAATATACCATCTGATAAATGAAAATCCACACACAGCCCATTCAGGAAGCAAACTCTATACTCTGATTGTTTTGAAATCCTGATGGTTTAGCATCCAGCTCAGTGGGGTCACTGATTCCTATGCTCCTATTAACACACCAGCTTTTCTGAAGCTTTATGATACATGTAACATCCAAAAGTGAATAAGCGAGTTCAGTATTCCGACTGCGCATGCCCAGGTCATAGGTCACTCGCTATAAACATTGTTGGGAGCTGAGCTGCTGTGTGTGTACAGACTTTAGTTTCATCCGTATTTTCCAGCTTTGATTCTACTAGGTAAGAAAATACTGCTTTCAAACTAAGAATTAGTTGTATTTATTGTTCTTTTGTACAAAGCTACGATGATTTTGTTGTTTTTATCGCTTCCTGCTTCGGTGAGTGAGCAAGATCGTGCTGCTGCGTGTGTGCAGGCCAGCTTTTCCTCGAGTTCGAGGTCAGGCCCGGGTCTCCGGCGCTGCTAAGTTGCTGCTGGGCTGTCCCCTTCCCCTCGTTCCTGTCCGGCCCCGGCATGCAGCCGGAGTGGGGGAGGGGGGCGTCGGCTGCACCTCTCCTTGTCCAGTGGCTATCGGTTGCCCCCTCTGTGCCGGCGGGGACCAAGCACCAGTCATCAGCGGGGATGCACATGGGGGGGGGGGGGGGGGGGGTAGGGCTGCCGGGGGCGCAGCGGTTCAAGCAACATCTTTGGAGAAGGGTCTCGACCCGAAACGTCACCCATTCCTATTCTCTGGGGATGCTGCCTGACCCGCTGAGTTGCTGCAGTGTTTTGAGTGTATCCCCATTGATGGCTGATGCTCGGCTTTCGTCGGCTCCGGTGGGGTTGGCTGGCGACCACTGGGTGGGACAGGGGGTGCGGCCGGCGCCCCCGGCCTGTCGGGGAGTGCGTTCCTTGGGAGTTGGAACAGGGTTGGGCTGGAGTTGGCGCTTCTTCTCCGCGCTGGCTGTGGGCCTGGGGCCGCCACTGCTCCGGGCCGGTGTCCCATCAGTCTGGGGCTGCCGGTTGGCCCGGTGGAGCAGGCGGAGTTGAGCTGGGGTTGGCGCTACTTCTCCACGCTGGCTGTGGGCCTGGTGCCGGATGAGTCCCGTCGGTCCGGGATCGCCCGGACGTCTCCGGCCACCCACACAGGCGGGGATGGGACACTCGAGGGGGAGGGGGGAGATAGGGACGGTCCAGTAGTGGTCCGGCAGCTCGGCGTCGGGAACCCGGGTTGAGTCCTGGCTGCGGATGAGGTGCGAGTTTGTGTGCGCACAGCAGCCGAGAATGTCTCTCCGCCGGTCCAGTCTCTCCCCTCTCTGACTCGTATCTGCCCCCCCCCTCTCGCTGTTACACCCCGCTCTCCCGCTACCTGGCACCCCCGTTCCTCAAATTAAATATATTTTTACACATAAATTATGAATAAAGATAAGAATTTATATACAGTTTATACAGCCATCGCTTCGTTCGCTTTTTCTTTATCGCGAATCACCTTTAACAAATCCCATGATTCCTTGCGTTTTTCGGAATACCAAACTCGCTTATTAAAAAATGTCGTAGTATTAATTGGAATAACAAAGAAACCTGCCAAGATAGTATAACTGCTTACCTTCGCAGTACTGATATAGGGCTGTGTTCTGTCTCCATTACTGGTGTTGATACCAATGCCTCTTGCAGCAAACCACACTGCACAGCCAATGCTGTCGTCTAAAACAGTGTCCAGAGGTTGTACCAATTGACTAATCCGGTGTTGTCTCATCTCTTTCAGTTCCTCTAAAGTGACATTAATTTCTATAAAATTCCAACGTCTGGAAGGATTTATAACTTGCAATTCTTTTAAACCTGACCGTCCAGTGATTCGGTCAGGCACGTTAAAAGCAGTCCTCTCTTCAATACTGCCACTGTCATTTTTTGACGTCTCTGCATCTGATACACCCGAAGTATTGGTTTGCTTTTGCTTTTGCTTTTTCTTTGAGATCTTCTGCATTTTCCTCTCCCGCTGCTCAAAGGCTACATTCAGTAGGTCAATGGGCTCATCTGGTGGAACATGACGGTCAGCCAAGGCAGACAGAACCATAGAATCAACACCCCCAGAAAAAAGAATGGCTATTTTTGCTTTATCAGAATCCATTGCATCAGCTACAAAATCAGATGGATTTTGGTTTCTTTGTAAAGAAAGCACTCGTCGTCTAACAGATTCACTTAAAACATCAATAAATTGATGGACTATTTTTTTCCTGTGTTGATCTGAAAGATACATGTCAATATTTGTTGCACAAGACTTCTTATCTGTACCTGGATCTGGAATACTGCAATTCATAGGAGTGATGGGGGCTGTGGGGGAAAGCTTGGATTCATTCAAAAGCACAGAAACAAAATTAGGAGGTTCTTCAGTGAACTGAGCTTCCAGGTGAGAAGCCGAGTCATATTCATTTGAAATATGTTTCCATGGATACCATGTTATTGCCAGCGAGCTGGCATTCGGTTGTTTCTGTAGGTCAATTTTATAAAGTCCACGTGCTGGCACCTCACGCCAAGGAACACTTGCACAAGTTGAGAGAGAAGCACTCACTGATACAAGGGTAAAGCAAAGATTATTAAACTGCCATAATAAACTCCGCCGGCCAAAATAGTCTCTGCCAAACCACAAGCAGTGAGTGGATGGTTGGTAGTATATAAAAGTCCATGGTCCTCGAATGGATGAAAAGACAGATAGAATGGCTTCTTCGTTGTTACATGAAGACAAATGTTGAAGGATAACCCGAGTGTCATTATCTTCAGGTTTAATTTCAATATTACCTCCAAACACCTCCCCATTCCAAAGGAGGAGATTGCCCTGAGCATCTTGCATGGGCTGTGGATTCAGGCATCCTCTCATATGCAGCACGTGACCGGAAAAGCAACAATTATAGCCCAGCTCAGGCACCACTCTGGATAATTGGTGACTGCAGTCAGGACCTCTCCGTTGAAGGCTTTCGAGCACTTCCTCTCCCAAAATAACAGGAACATCTTGAGGAGCTAAAGCTAACACACAACAAATTCCACACATTTTGTGCTTTTTAATTTATCCATATCAATTAATAGCATATATTTTGCCACTGCTTTGATTACTTCTTCACTTTCTCCCCAGTTTCCAGTTCCTGGTATTCCTTTTTCATTTCATCAAGGGAACCTGTAAAATTTCACTGTTAATTAGATTCTTTGGAGAGTATATCTAACCTTTTATAGCAAAGCAGTACAGTACACATTTCGCCAAACCCTTTCGCTTGGTCCGTCAAGGCCTACCAGATCTCCCAGTTGCTAACCACTTTAACTCCCATTTACCGAATGAGGCCACATGCAAATTAGAGGAGCAATACCTCATATTCTCGTTCAGTAGTTTACAACCCAAAGGTATGAACATTGAATTTCTCCAATTTCAGGTAACCTCTAAGAACAGCCTCCGTCCTCCTGCCCTTTCTCACCCATACACTCGCCCCTGTGCCCCACCTGGACTTGCACCTAATTCCCCCAGCTCCTTACATTCCTTCCTCTGGCTTCACAAATCACTAATCTTAAAACCCTTTTGTCTCACACCTTGTTTTTTTTAATCTCTGGCCTTTGTAGTACAATCCCCCTATCAACCCCCTCCCCCTCACCTGTTTACACCTATTACCTGCCATGTTTAACCCTGCTCCGCCTCTATTCCAGATTTCTTTCCCATCTCTTGCTACAATCAGTCTGAAGAAGGGTCCCAACCCGAAACATCACCTTTCATGTTCTCCAGGAATGCTGCTTGGCCCACTGAGTTTCTCCAGAATTGTGTGTCTTTTTTTTTTAGTCACTTTCACAGAAAATTTAATGCAAAGTAATATCAAATTGATTTAAGCTACATAATTATTTTATAAGGAAATTTGCAGTTTAAAAAAAGTTGGGGAAAATAGAAACTACCATCTTATTAAATTTATGATTCACACAAAAGAATAGGCAATACTTCTCACAGGCAAAAGACTTGCACCAAAGCTGGAAGTATAATAAATAAATTCAACACCAAGTCATGAGCATAGCATTATAATCAGAAATATAAGCACATTAACATGAATAGGAAAAAAAAAATACTAAATATTGTAGTGATTACTCAGCTTGTTCCGCAGATTTAGATATTTAAACACCTTTTGTGTCCAATATAATTTAGAAAAAAAATAGGTGCAGGAGTAGGCCATTCGGCCCTTCGAGCCAGCACCGCAATTCAATATGATCTTGGCTGATCATCCCCAATCAGTACCCCGTTCCTGCTTCCCTAACCCCCCCCCCCCCCCACATCCCTTGATTCTGTTAGCCCTAAGAGCTAAATCTGACTCTCTTGAAAATACCCAGTGAATTGGCCTCCTGTGGCAGATAATTCCACAGATTCCCAACTCACTGGGTGAAAAGTTGTTCCTCATCTCAGTCCTAAATAGCCTACCCCTTATTCTTAAACTGTGACCCCTGGTTCTGGACTCTCCAAACATCGGGAACATTGTTCCTGCTTCTAGCCCTGTCTAGTCCTTTAAGAATTTTATAAGTTTCTATAAAATACCCTCTCGTCCTTCTAAATTCCAGTGAATACAAGCCATTTCTAAGACATTTATAACAGATCATTAATTTTCTGAAAAATGTTATTAACTGCCTGTTACATTTATATCGGTTTCAAAGCAGTTAGGTACAGGAGAAAATTGGATTATTTATAACCTGCTAGATTTAACATGTAGACCATGTCAAGATTATAATTCAGTACCACTTAGTAATAAGATATTGAATTTCACATACTACATACAGTAATAGGAAGAAGTATTTGATTTTCTCAGATGAATGTGGATATTACATTACTTGATCCATCCCTGGCAGATGTAATAGCCATTCTTGAAGATGGCTGAAAGGGAGTTAAGGAATTGAGCAAACGGAAACGCATTTTTGAAACTGTGGATGAAAATTTAAGTGGAAGAGGGAATGCATGTTACACTAGCCTTAATAGATTTTGTTTTACCAATATAAAAATCAAGGAAATTCAGATTTTCCACCATTGTAATTTGTACATCACCTTCACCCACCACATTTTACGAAGCATTCTCAAAATAACTTACATTTACATTCACTCAGAGTCTGTGATCGATTTGCTACAAATAATATATTGCTATTGCGCTGCCTCTTATACACTTCCTGAAAAAGAATGGGTAAGAATTATCAACACAAAATGATTTATAGTTTTACTTTTTTAAAACAGCCATTTTGTTCTATGTAAGTAGCTGGCCTTTTAAAGAACTTTATTTAAATCTATTTTCCTTAAATGTGTTGAACTATGTTTCTACAATTCTTTTAAATAATAGAAAATCAAGTTTATTACGAAATCCTCCCCCACCATGTCTGAAGATCCATCAGCTGAATATACAGTATATTGGTGTAAAAAACTGAATAATAATCTTGTTCCTCAAAATCTCTCCAGTATTGTAAAAAAAAACACATATACAAGGAGAGAGATGGCCTACACTTGTTTTCATTACCTGCATTCATTCTTTGCCACCAATAATGGTGCACTGTGGCTGCAGCCTCTCCCATTTACAAGATGCAAAGCCCTTTCATCTTGCAACTCCCATGTGCCACAGAAATGTTGCAGCTTCTAGCAGCAGGAAGGGCAAGCTCAGCAAGCACAAAGAAACATCATCCACCTGAGATTTCCTCTAAATCATCACAACCATTTGGGTCAAAATCCTGGAACACTCCAAGAAATGCATTGCAAAGGATTGTTAATGGCTCAAGAAACCTGGCTCGCCAAAACTACCCAGGGTAATAATTGTTGGTGTTGCCGGCAATTATTACAACATGTGAATAAAAAAGAACATTTGGGGATAAAGTTGATGCTATCCAGGAGTCACAGGTTATAGGAAAGTTTCATGAAACTGCACAAAAGCAACCATTTAGCCTACTATTCCTGTGCCACACCTTTGAAAGACTCGCAATAGTACAAAGTGAATTTACAGAACACTTTGCTTTAAATGTCGAATAGGTCAGGAGGACATATTATTGGCAACAATGCTGAATACAAGATTCCTTATGCCAGTTTACCCGCCATACAAAAATCTGATTAAGTTACTTATTTTCCCTCCACCCTTAAAATTATAACCACCTGTGGATATGTACAATTCTGAAATGTGTTGTTTAACCTTTGGCAATGTGCACCATAGATCATGACAATCGATTTTTCTTCAGAGACCTACAAACTTTGCAGATACAAACAATCTTTTGAAATTTAACCTGATTTTTTTTCTTGTCTGAAGCCAAAGGACTCAACAATTGTTCTCAGCAAAGACCATGCAATGGCCGTACATCTGGATTATCAGATCATTCCAAACATTTTGTAGTTTGGAGAATTTTCCTGGTGTCTCTTCTAAATTCAGCTATTGCAAATTTCATATTGTTTACCATCTTTCTGAGCAGCATCTTCAATTTATAACATTTCTTAATATTATAGAGTATCATTGTGGTTGTGACAGAATTTAATTTTAAAGAACTTTAACCTAAGATTGATTTCATTAACTTACCCGATTTGTTTTCAGATTGGTGAGTTCATCAATGAGAACAATTTGTTCTTTTATCTATGAAAAAAAAAATTACACTGAATGGCAACGGGATCAAAGAATTTCAGTTGTATGTATGCGGCAGTTTAGCTTCCAAAATTCCCTTTACCTTGTGCCTTTCTTGCTTGAGGCATTCCTTAAAAAAAAAATCACTGACCAAGCACTTGGATTTTTTCTCTTGAATTTTAACTTACATTGCTTAATATCAAATTGCATTTGCAAATTCATCAGCAAACTGCCCAAGAAAATGTTATGTTACAATATTACATAGATACATAGAAAATAGATGCAGGAGTAGGCCATTCGAGCCAGCACTGCCCTTCAACATTATCATGACTGTTCATCCACAATCAGTACCCCATTCCTGCCTTCTCCCCATATTCCTTTATTTCGCTAGCCCAAAGAGCTCCATCTAACTCTCTTTTGAATGCATCCAGTGAATCAGCCCCACCGCCTTCTGGGTTTTTTTCCAGACCTGGTCCTGAATTATATTTGTTGGGAGTGCAAGATGCTGCTAAAGAATCATTCCTACGGCCGTTCTGTGTGTTTATTTAAAAAATTCACCCGACAAGTTAATCGCTGGAATGATTTTTAAATCAGCTTCTGAAGCCGTCATTGCCGACAACTGGGACGGATTTTATGGAGGACCAGGTAAAAGAAAGTTGTTTATTTTTATGTATAAAAGTGTTTCTTAAGATGTATTTAATTCACATTTTAAGTTGCGAAACTGTGGTTTTTTTCCCCCGAAGAACCGGCAGTGTATTTGCTGCCGATATGGGGGACTAAATTCACCGCATCCTGAACGTTCCAAATGGTCCCGTTCCAGTAAAACCCACTCGCAAACTGATTTAAATGGCCATTAATTTACAGGCCATTAATTTAAACATTAAATTCCTTCCATTTGGCCTACAAACCCATGACAATGAGATTTAAAAATGATGTTATATTCTGAATTCTTGTGTGAATGTTATTTGGACACTTAGGCTATTTAAAAATGTTAATCTATTCTTAAGAAATGGATAGATGTTTAGATCTAGTAATTGAATTTTGTAATTAGCTACAGTTGGGTAACTAACTAATTATATGCTTTAATTTCAGGTCATCCAAGTAAGATTGTTTCATATTTGTTTCAGAATGCTTCAATCTATAATAACTGAAAATTTCTTTCAGTTCTCATTAAATTTTAAGAAAGTTATCGGCTTTTAAATGTTCTCGATCACAGCTTTTGTGTTAAGTCAATGAAAAAACAATAGGGAGGTTTCACGGCAGTGGGGTCACGACCCATGACCCGTACTGTTGCTAGGCTACTCCAAATGGATTACACGCGATGTACTGCAGGTAGGCACTTACCATTGTTTCCAGCGTAGCGGGCCCGTTAAAACCCGCTGTCAATTTTTGCGCTGTAAACAATTATGGAAATCGGGAAAAGCGTGTGAGACATTTAGCATACTTCAGAATTCCAAAAGTGAGGAGAAATGACGGTAGCTGAAGGGACAACAACAGCCAGAGTGCTTGGCGAACATTGGTCGTTTGCTCACTGCATTTCATCAACAGTAAGGCATTATTTGTGTTTTTTCTTGATTCCTTTGGCATCTAAAAAGTTTCAGAAGTGATAAATCTGGCTGTAATTTTTTTTAAATCGCCCATGGTTCTCGTGGGTTTTTACATACAAAATGAAAACGCATCTGAAGAAAAATTTACAGCCAGATTTATCACTTCTGAGAATTTTTAGATACCAAAGGAATCAAGAAAAAACACAAATAATGCCTTACTTGATGAAATGCAGTGAGCAAACGCGATAATTCCCAATATTTTCAATGTTTACCAAGCACTTTAGCTGCTGTAGTCCCTTCAGTTCTCGCTTCTCTATACCTTCATTTCGCTTCACTGAATTCTAAAGTTGGGTACATGTCTCTCACACTTACCCCGACTCCCACAATTCGTGCAACCCCCCTATATGGAACAAGATGCCAATTTCCGAGTATGAAAATGGCCATAACTTTTTTAATACTGAAGATATGAAAGTGAATTAGGTGTCAAATTAAACTTCTTTTTATGCTTTATCTGATGGGATAAATTAAAGACTTAATTTTTAAAATCTCAAAATGTTGTAACATTGCTACGTCTTCTGAAAAAGGATTCCAACTCAAAACATCACCTGTTCATGTCCTCCAGAGATGCTGCCTGACCTGCTAAGTTACTCTATCACTTGATGAGTTTCTGCAGCAGATTGTTTGTTTATTGCTTCAAATTCTAGCAGCTGCAGTCTCTTGTGTATCAATATTTGAAACATAAATATCCAGATCATCCCCTAAATCCGAGGAATTGATCCAAACAGATTATAGATCCATATTTTTTTTTAAACGGACACCAAATGCTGGAATAACTCAGCGAGTCAGGACATGAGTTACTCCAGCATTTTGTGTCTATCTTTAATGTAAATCACCATCTATAGTTTCTTCCTACACAACAGGCCTCCCATGTGAAACATTAACCCTGCATCTCTCTCCACAGATGCTGCCTGACCTATTGCGTGTTTGCAGCATTTTCTGGGTTTATTTTAGATTTGGAGCATTGCACGTTTTTTCTTTGATAGTGAGATAAAAAGCAGTTTGCATCCTTGCAAGCAGCAGCGACTGCTGGGTCCGGGTTGCATTGGGATGATAACCATACCCCATACCTGCTTGCTCAGCGCTTCCCTCCTGGACGCCTCCATCCGTTCATCTCCTGCACCCACCACGTGGGACACCCGGAAGCGCTCCGGCCCAGCTCGAGCATGCGCAGTGAAGGCGATGTGGGCGACGGGCGCCCCGGCCGTCGCAGCGCCCTCGGCGGTCAGCAGGACGGGAGGAGTCATTACATCGGTGGCTGCAATGAAGCAGGAATGTCCAGCACAGTCAATGTAAATGATCAATTTCAAGAGTCAAGAGTGTTTTATTGTCATATGTCCCAGATAGAACAATGAGATTCCAACTTATTGTAGGAATAGAAACTGAATTGTGTAATGGAACAAAGCCTCGTAGAGCAGCCTTTCTTCTGAAGTAGAAAGTGAAAATGCTGTAAGCACACAGCAGTTAGCAACGTACATGAACAGAGCTTCGCCTTTTCACCTTCAAGAGCTAACCAAATTTCGTTTGAACCTCATTTGAGGTTCAAATGACAATAAACAGCATTGTATTGTAACTAGGAACCAGGAAACAAGTTAATTTTAAGTTGATTGATGGGGTTTAGTTTAGTTTAGAGATTCAGCATGGAAACATGTCCTTCAGCTCTCTGAATCCCTACCGACAATCCCCACACATCAACACTATCCTACATGCTATTCAAACAGATCCCTTACATTTGACCTCCCAATGTGCAACCACTCATCCGTTTTTAGTTTAGGTTAGTATCTCGAAAAAAAACTAAAAATGTGTGAGGTGATGCACATTGGGAGGTCAAATGTAAAGGATCTAGTTTGCATTGGACCTCGGTAAACGTGACAATGATAAATCTAAACACAAACCTGAACTTTGTCCAAGAACTCATCTCCTTTGATGCCCATTGACGCATGATACAAACTCAGGATTCAATAAAAATAAGTTACGTTAAGAATTGTTTGAGTAATTAAGCTAACAGAATAAATAAAAAATCTTCTGAAGAATGTAATGTATTTATAAAAGGCATTAAACAGATTGCATGTTAAGGCATGCCCGTCTGAGCTGCTCCAGATATCAATCCATTATTTATGTTACAGCAGTATTGTTGAACAATGCACTCAACAGCTTGCCCAACAAATTCTCACCTGTTACATCCAACACTTATATAATTGCATGTTCCCTGGATTGTTTTCAATGTAATAATATTAAAAAAACATCACAAAAGCACCATGTAACTTAAAGTGTCATGTTGCAATAAAGCATCGTTGAAAATCCCTGACTACATTTTTGTATGAAATTACCAGACAGTAAACCCTCTCAGTAACGGACCTGAGAGGATTTTGGTTATAGCAGACTGCTTCCATTGCACCATCAGAAGTGATAGGGATAGAATTAGGCCATTTGGCCCATCAAGTCTACCCCGCCATTCAATCATGGCTGATTTATCTCTCTCTCCACACCCCATTCTCCTGCCTTCTCCCCATAATCTCTAACTCCTGATCACGGATCGATCTATCTCTGCCCAAACATTATCCACTGACTTGGCCACCACAGCCTTCTGTGACAAAGAATTCCACAGATTCACTACCCTCTGACTAGAGACATTTCTCCTCATCTCCTTCCTAAAACACCATCCCCCCACTTCCACCCTTTACCCAATTAACTACTTCCGTGAGCTGGAGCTTAGACGGCGAGCAGCATGAAGGTGGCATGTGTACCGGACCCATCCCTGCTCTGAGACTCTCTGGTCTTTGAATTCCCTCCTGATTACACCCCCCCCCCCCCCAAAGCCTTGTTTTTTCAGTCCTGGTCTTGGGTTAAAATTTACCCCCCCTACCCCTGCAGAGTTAAAGTGGACAATAACGGACATCATTTCCCGCCACCCCCCCACCCAGTGGTCCATCATTACAAAGGTTTTTCCTGTATATATGTCCACTCCTTATTTACCAAGGAATTCCAGCCAAAATAGAGAGAGGGGGATGGAAAGAGTGAGGGGAAGCAGGGCAGGAAATTAATCGTGCTTCCTCAGTAACAATGAAGGGCTGTGCCCCTGTGTGAACCTGGACCTTCTTCTCACTATTGCTCGACGTTGGAAATAAAGCCTATTGCCTGAGTTCACCTTATTATAAGTGCCCAAAATTGCTAGAGAAACTCAGCGGGTGCAGCAGCATCTATGGAGCGAAGGAAATAGGCGACATTTTGGGCCAAAACCCTTCTTCAGACTGATGGGGGGTGGGGGGGAGAAGGAAGGAAAAGGGGAGGAGGAGGAGCCCGAGGGCGGGCGGATAGGAGGGTCTGAGGAGACAGCTCGAGGGTTAAGGAAGGGGAGGAGACAGCAAGGGCTAGCAAAATTGGGAGAATTCAATGTTGATGCCATCCGGACGCAAGGTCCCCAGGCGGAATATGAGGTGCTGTTCCTCCAATTTCCGCTGTTGCTCACTCTGGCAATGGAGGAGACCCAGGACAGAGAAGTCGGATTGGGAATGGGAGGGGGAGTTGAAGTGCTGAGCCACCGGGAGGTCAGGTTGGTTATTGCGGACTGAGCGGAGGTGTTCGGCGAAACGATCGCCCAACCTGCGCTTGGTCTCCCGATGTAAATCAGCTGACACCTAGAGCAGCGGATTCAGTAGATGAGGTTGGAGGAGATGCAGGTGAACCTTTGTCGCACCTGGAATGATTGCTTGGGTCCTTGAATGGAGTCGAGGGGGGAGGTGAAGGGACAGGTGTTGCATTTCTTGCGGTTGCAACGGAAAGTACCCGGGGAGGGGGTGGTGCGGGAGGGAAGGGAAGAATTGACAAGGGAGTTGCGGAGGGAGCGGTCTTTGCGGAAGGCAGACATGGGGGGAGATGGGAAGATGTGGCGAGTGGTGGGGTCACGTTGGAGGTGGCGGAAATGGCGGAGGATTATGTGTTGTATTTGCCGGCTGGTGGGGTGAAAGGTGAGGACCAGAGGGACTCTGCCCTTGTTGCGAGTGCGGGGATGGGGAGAGAGAGCAGTGTTACGGGGTATGGATGAGACCCTGTTGTGAGCTTCATCTATGGTGGCGGAGGGGAATCCCCGTTCCCTGAAGAACGAGGACATTTCTGATGCCCTGGTATGGAATGTCTCATCCAGGGAACAGATGCGGCGTAGGCGGAGGAATTGGGAGTAGGGGATGGAGTCTTTACAGGGGGCAGGGTGGGAAGACCTGTAGTCCAGATAGCCATGTGAGTCAGTGGGTTTGTAATGTATGTCGGTCAGGAGTCTGTCCCCTGCGATGGAGATGGTGAGGTCAAGGAATGGTAGGGAAGTGTCGAAAATGGTCCAGGTGTATTGGAGTGCCGGGTGGAAGTTGGTGGTGAAGTGGATGAAGTCAGTCAGTTGTGTGTAGGTGCAGGAGGTGGCCCCAAAGCAGTCGTCAATGTCTTATTATAAGTGCCAGTGTGGTAATCGCTAATCTGGCATCATAAACGATGCACAGCGTTAAATATTATATGTGTTGGGATTTGTTTAGCAACTGAGCTGCTGTGAGCTGGTGCACAGTTTAATCATTGAATATTTAATTACTGCAACATAATGAGTGGATTAGAATCTGCTTCAGCCTAAATGGGCATGTCGCAACATGATTTTTTATGACTTTTAAAAATAGTTTAGATTGTTCAAGACGCTTTGCTTTAGTCTAGCAACTTAACAGCTCAAAAAATACCAGAAATAAAAATATCCCTTTAATTTGGGACAAGTGTGATGTGCAATATATGTCCATGGGCAATAAACATGCCTTCAACATGGGTCAGTCTGTTAATGATGGTTTCATGCCATTCCCTGGTCCGTGCTGCATTGGATTACGAAGATAGTGGACTCAAGGGGGTGACAATAAAAACATCTAATTTAGATTTAGTTAATTAGTTAAAGCTGGAATAGTAAACTGCTACCAGTGGTTGTTATCATGAAACCTGTAAAATGTTATAAATATTTACTTGACAATAATATTCTTTACAAAGGAAGATTGGTCATCTTTACTTGTTTGGTCTGTATGTAACCAGGCCTACAGAAACATGATTTATTTTTTAACTGCCCCTTGAAGTGACCTCAGGGGCCATTAAATGGACTAGGAGCATTCACGGGAAATTTAAACATGGTTGCTTTTGTAGCCACATATTTAATAGATAAATTGCACACATATACTTATACACGTGTTCATTGGGGGTGGGGTGGCAGTGGTGACAGAGGGTCTGCTTGGCCCGACATTCCTGCACCAATTTTCTATGAATGATTCATGAAAGTATCTCTCTATGGACATCTCAACAGCAACTCAGAATGTTCAATAACATGGCTGTGTCAGAAATGCCCACATATTAATAGTGAATCAAAAGCATTTTATTCTAATTCTTCAACACCTTTGATTTTCTTTGAAAGCAACAAATATGTGGTGATATTTTATCTAAATATGCGTGATTGTAAAGATTTTCTAATGTACAATTACACATTCCTGAAATCCAGTGATTCCACATTTCTTATCCTGAGTATTAGGAGAAGTTTACCTTTTTGTGGATTATTGTTGTACAGTTAATTAAAAAGGGATTAAATGCTGTTGATCATTTCCTAATCCAGTGAAAATTATTGTTTAAAAGGACAAATTATTGAGGGTAAAGGGCCTGTCCCATTGTACAAGGTAATTCAAGAGTTCTCCCGAGTTTCCCCTGATTCGAACTCGATGAATTATGGTAATAGCCGCTCGTAGGTACTCGGGGCTCTCGTGGACATTTTTCAACATGTTGAAATATCTTCACGAGTCTTCATGAGCTTATCGCGTTTACCAAGTACCTGCCGTTAGCGTTATGAGCCGCTAAGAGACTACCCGAGCTCCGACATACCCGCTACGTACATTCTACGTGCTTACCACGAGTTTGATTTTTTTTTTAAACTCGAGCGAGCTCTTGAATTACCTCGTTCAGTGGGACAGCCCCTTAAGTATTTTCAATGTAAATTATCACTCTGCCAAACACTTCAAAAATGTTTTGTATATCTACGGCTACTAAAAAGTAATAAAGGCATCAAGATGGGAAATATATCAACTAATTGATAAGAATGAACAAGACATGATGAGTAAGTTTGCAGAGGAATGGGTAATGGTGTTTAATGCAAATAAGTACAAGGTGTTGCATTTTAGGAAATCAAAGCAGGGTAGGGCCTTCACAGTGAATGCGAGGGCACTGGACAGTGGGAGCAGAGGGAACTTGGAGCACAGGTAAATAGTTCCCTGAAAGTGGCATCACAGGTAAATAGGGTGGTAAAGATGGGTTTTGGTATGAAGGCAGATACAAAATGCTGGAATAACTCAGCGGGACAGGCAGCATTTCAGGAGGGAAGGAATGGGTGACGTTTCGGGTCGACACCCTTCTTCAGACTTTTGGTACGTTGGCTTCATCAGTCAGGATATTGAGTAAAGAAGTCGGGATGTGATGTTACAGTTGTACAAGATGGTGGTAAGGCAATATTTAGAGCACCGCGTTCAGTTTTAACCCCCTGCTCTAGGAAGGATGACACTAAGCTGAAAAGAATGGTGAGAAGATGTGCAAGGATGCTGCCAGGACTCGAGGTCTGAACTAGAGGGAAAGGTTGGGCTCACTAGTACTTGAATCCTTTGAGTGCCGAAGGCTGTAGGGTGACCTTGTGTATAAAATCATGAGAATAGATAGGGTGAATAGGGTCTGCTAGTTTACAGAATGAACATCATCTACAATCTATCTATATTACTAAAACTCTGTTCTTGGCCGATTTTGGCTTTCTGTGCTGCGGTTTCCGAGAATACGCCGCCACCTACGGCCGTCATTTTTGGCCACCTCGCTCAGAGCCCCCCTCCGCCGCACGTGTGCCGAGGATTTTTCCTGTCGATGAAAATTGACAGAGATATTAATGTTTTTACAACATTCCCCATTCTCTCTGCTGCCCCCGCTGGAGGGAGAGGGAGGGACTATAAAACCAGGAAGTGGTGTGCCTCAATCAGTCTCTGCAAGTGGTGTGCCTCAATCAGAGCTTTGAATGACACTGACAAATGTCTACAGCTGTGTTAGTACCCTTAATTTGGTTTGAAAATGAAAAATATGGTTAGAGGTAAAAAAGCACTGCCTGCAAATGGTTGTTTGGGTTTGGGTTGAAGTAAAAAGGCACTCTCTCACCCCCCCCCCCCTCCTTATCCTCTCCCCCCCCCCTCTCCTCCTCCCCCCTCCTCTTCCCTTCTCCCTCCCCTCCCCCCTCCCTCCCCCTCCCCCCCCTCTCTCCTCCCCCCCTCTCTCCCCCCCCCCTCCTTCTCCCCCTCTCCTCCCCCTCTCTCCTCCCCCCCTCTCTCCCTCCCCCCCCCTCTCTCCTCCCCCCCCCTCTCCTCCCCCCCTCTCCTCCCCCCCTCTCTCCTCCTCCCCCCCTCTCTCCTCCCCCCTCCCCCCTTTCTCCTCCTCCCCCCCCTCTCTCCTCCCCCCCTCTCTCCTCCCCCCTCTCCTCCCTCCCCCCCTCTCCTCCCCCCCCCCCCTCTCCTCTCCCCCCCCCCACCTCCTCCCCCCCCTCCTCCTCCCCCCCTCTCCTCCTCCCCCCTCTCCTCCTCCCCCCCTCCTCCTCCTCCCCCCCTTATCCTCTGCCCCCCCCTCCTCCCCCTCTCTCCCCCCCTCTCCCCCCCCCCTCCTCCCCTCTATTAGCGTGAGTGCGGGGGTGGGGGGGGGGGGGTAGTTAGTGTGTGATGCTGCATGCCCCCCCCCCCCCCCCCCCCCCCCCCCACACAACCGCACATTGGGGGAACAGACCCAACGAGTCTGCACTTGGTCTAGTATTAACTAAATGGAAACAATGAATCAACATTAACCAAGAACCAGGGCATGAACTGCTGTTAGGGGAACCAAACTACAAAGGGCATGGGAATCAAGTGCCAGAGGACAAAGCTTTAAGTTGAGAGGGGAAAGATTTAATAGGAATTTAAGGGGCATTGTTTTCACCTAGTGGGTATATGGGACAAGCTGTCAGAGGAGGTAGTTGAGGCAGATATTATAACAGTATTTAAAAGACACTTGGACCGGAGATGTTTGAGGATTTGGACCAAATGGGTGACAATGTGACCAGCTCAGAGGGGCAGCTTGGTCAGCATGGACGCATTGGGCCGATAGCCTGTTTCCATGTGGTATGACATTATGACTGTAACAGTTCTTTGAGATACTTATACGAGTTCCATGTGTTGAAAGACTTAAAGGTCACAGTTAAAATGCTGTTGCTGCTTCACCTATTTGCCCAGGAACTTTGCCTGCTGAGGTGATAGGCACCTGTGCTAATGGCAATTAATTCTGGGAGAGTGGTGGCAATCATTTTCCCTGAGGGGAACAAAACAAGAGGACATAGGTTTGGGATGAGGGGGAAAGGTTGGGAAATCTGAGGGGAACCTTTTTCACCCAGAGAGTGGCCAGTACCTGGGTGCTGTCTTACATAATGGGTGAAGTGGGGTTAGTGACAGCTTCCAAGAAGCCTCTAGATGAGTACTGACATTTCTTTGGCATAGAAAGATCTGGGCTAAGAGCTGGGAGATGAGTGCCCATTACCATGTGTAGATATGTTGGGCCAATGTTCCCTGCTGTACGACTATATGGCTCTATCACAATTGCAATCACAATAATACTTTATTAGCCAATTTTACTTTGGAGTCACGTGTGAAGAACCCGTCCAGCACGCATGCGCGACATGAGCGTTCACGCAGTGCAACAGCGATGAACGGGAGTACAGGGCGCACCCGCTACAAGCTTAAAAAGACGGATCGTCAGGTAAGTTTATTCTGAGGTCGTTACACAAAAAAGCTGGAGAGAAACTCAGCGGGTGCAGCAGCATCTATGGAAAAAAGGAAATAGGCAAGCGTTTCGGGACCGAAACCCCCCCTTCAGACTGATCGGGGGCGGGGGTCAGCGGGGGGCGAGAAAGGAAAAAGGAGGAGGACCCCCGCTATTTCTGCTGGGGGATGCTGCTAGCGCAGCCTGAGCAGCGGGACTGAGGAAGTAAATCGTTTCCAGGTGCGACAGAGGTTTACCTGCATCTCTTCCAACCTCATCTATTGCGTCCGCTGCTCTAGATGTCAGCAGATCTATATCGGTGAGACCAAGCGGAGGTTGGGCGATCGTTTCGCCGAACACCTCCGTTCGGTCCGCAATCATCAAGCTGACCTCCCGGTGGCTCAGCACTTCAACTCCCCCTCCCACTCCGTCTCCGACCTCTCTGTCCTGGGTCTCCTCCATGGCCACAGCGAGCAGCACCGGAAATTGGAGGAACAGCACCTCATATTCCGTTTGGGGAGTCTGCATCCTGGGGGCATGAACATCGAATACTCCGGAGACAAGTTTATTCTGAGGTCTTGTTCGAAAACGTTGCTTTGCTTTGGCTACACCAGGTCGAGACAACTGGGAAAAATGAGCAAAGCAAGGCAAGCAAAAAAGACCGCCCCCCTGTTCGACTCCAACAGAGGAGCGTTCCATCAGTGGGGGGCGAGAGGCGGCAGGACCGCACATGCTGCGGTCCGCTATTTCTGACCGAGCCGAGCCCAGTGCCGCTAGCGCAGCCTGAGCAGCGGGCTGGAAGTAAATCTACACGGAAGACAAACCGGCCAGTAATGTCCCACATCTCCGACGAGGATGTCTCGCCGCCCAAGAGCAGCAGACACTGCCACCTGAGCCGCATGGAACGGCTCGTGGAGCAAATGCTCCCGCGAGACTTGCATCGGGAGCTGGAGCAGTCTCGCCAAGGGAGTTCAGGCACTCCCACCACAGTGCCTTACAAGGCACTGGCCATCGCTTCTCCCTCAGCCGAGGGCAGAGTTGGCGACCAGGGCTGGGCTGGTCAAGAAGAGGGGTCACTGGCCGAAGATGTCGGGAGTACGCTTGGGGTACAGGACCAGGAAGAGCTGCTGGGTGTGGTCAACCGTTACGTGGCTGCACCACGAGCAGGACGGCCATTAGAGCCAAAACTGGCGGCCAGCATAGACTACCTGTCCTTCAAACCCCTACAAGAGCAGGTAGTCAATGAGGAACTAGAGCTGTATTTGGCCCCAGAAAACTGCGCTTCGCTCAACATACCGGCCGTCAACAGCCAAATCTGGGGGTACGGTGGGCAGAACATCCGCAACCAAGAATTAAAATTACAGCGGATTCTCAGGCTCCTGACGTCAGCCATTACTTCTTATGCTCGTTCCGTGGATGTGGTGGATATGAGCACAAACCAGCAAGATACATTAGCTCTGCTGTGCAACACCCAATACGAGATAAACAACCTCCGTAAGGAGATAATAAGACCTGCCCTCAACCCGAAAATTGCAGGATTGTGCAAAACACCGGCCTCAGAGCCACAAATCCTACTCTTTGGTAAGGACCTTTCTAAAAAAGTGAAGGACCTGGAAGAAGAGTCCAAAACATTTGGCCTCATGAGGGCAGGCCTCGGAACGAGCAGACCCACAAGACCCAGACGGCAGTACCCCACCGCGTCCACCAATCGACGTCAGCCTCATGGGACTGGTGATAGCTCAGGGTCCACCTACGATCCCCGAAAGCCTTTTTTAGGCCAGGGCCCAGAGCGGACCCTATGGAAAATGCGCCACCCCCAACCAGCAGTACATCAGACAACACATCGTCCAACGAAGAAACAGAAGAAACACCCATATCCATGGAGGTAGGTGGGTCTGGTTCCTACCAGCATATAAAAAGTGGGGGATCTATACTAACAGGGGGGAGATTACACCTGTTTGTGGAAGCATGGAGGTCTATCACGAATTATAAATATATACTCAACAGTATTCGTGGATACAAAATAGAATTTGTTCAAGAAAACATGCCACCAGTTCAGCATACACCCCCAAAGGGTCTTTACCCTCTCAGTTAAAGAAAATCTAGAGGGTCAAGCAGAACTGGTGAGGCTACTTACAAAGGGTATCATTGAGAAAACCAAACATGAACCCTTGGAATTTGTCTCAAATATATTCACTAAAATCAAAAAAGATGGTGGATGTCGCATCATCATTAACTTAACCTCACTAAATATGTTTGTTAAGTATATACATTTCAAAATGGAAACATTTGTAACTGCCAAACAACTGATTTCCAAAGGATACTTCATGGCAAGCATCGACCTAAAAGATGCATACTATTCAGTACCCATTCTAAAGGATCATCCCAGATACCTGACATTTACCTGGATGGGGCAACCATGGCAGTTTAAAGCATTGCCTAATGGTTTAACATCAGCCCCAAGATTATTTACCAAGATATTAAAACCAGCCTTGGCAATATTAAGAAAACAGAAACATATTGTCATGGCATATCTTGATGATATCTTAATAGTAGGCAAAACCATGGAATTGGCTAAATCAGCTGTGTCAGCTACCAAACAATTGTTTGAAACCTTGTGATTTGTCTTGCATCCAGATAAGCCTAAGTTGACGCCATCCACAACCATGGACTATCTGGGATTCACAATTAACTCAGTCCACATGTCTGTAACGTTGCCAAAAGAGAAAGCAGCAGAATTGGCACAAACATGTAACAATTTAATGGTCAACGATCGACCAACCATTCGACAAGTGGCAAGAGTAATTGGCAAAATGGTAGCAGCATTTCCAGCTACACAATTTGGACCTTTGCACTATCAAAACTTACAAAGAGCAAAAGTGCAGGCGTTAAAACGACATGCAGGTCACGAAATTGCAGGTCACGAGTCATGAAACGACATGCATGTCACGAGTCATGAAATTACCCATTGAAGCAATATCAGAATTACAATGGTGGGTAGGGAACGTTTGGCATAGTTGCAGCCCTATCATCATCAATAACCCAACGTTAATTATTCAAACAGATGCTAGTGCTCAAGGCTGGGAAGCAACTAATACCATATCCAGCACAGGTGGTAGATGGACTAATCTAGAGTCATCTTTACTACAGACACTACAGGGCACTACAGGCACTATAGGGCATAAATTATCTGGAAATGTTGGGTGCATTTTATGGTTTAAAAGCATATTCAACAAATATGCATCACTTGCATGTTCGTTTACAATACAATACAATACAATACAATACAATACAATACAATACAGGTTTATTCGTCACATTGCACATAAAGTGCAAGTGAAATGAATTTGTCAGCAGCGGTACAATGATAAAGAACACACAATACACAATAAAAATTTAACACAAACATCCACCACAGTATTCATCACTGTGGTGGAAGGCACAAAATTTGGCCAGTCCTCCTCCATTTCCCCCTGTGGTCGGGACCAGAGTCCAGAGCCAGTCCATAGTCGGCTCTTCCCCACCGGAGACCGCGGCTTTAGGTTGGTGTAGGCCGCAGGCCGGCGGTCGAAGATTTAAAGTCCCCGCCGCAGCCAGAAGCACCGCAGACTGCAGGGAGGGCGGTCGAAGCTCCCCTCTAGGGGCGATGGTAAGTCTACGCCTGGGCCCGCCGTAGAAGTTTGCCGCGGGCCGGCATTCGGAGCTTCTTCTTCCCCCAGGTCCCCCATGAGGGATCCCGGGCAGCAGACGCCGCGCCAGCTGGAGCTGTGGTGGTGGCTGCCGCGGGGCAGCGAAACGGAGCGCTCCCCTCCGAGGGCTTGCCCGCTCCATGCCGAGAATCCACGCTGCACCTGCCGCTGGAGCCCCGGGATCGTCTCCGGGAAAGTCCACGCCGATCCTTGCTGTTAGGCCACGGGGGAGGCGATTTGGAAAAAGTTGCCTCTCCATGGAGGAGGCGAGCCGAAACGGTTTCCCCCTCCCCCCCCCCCCCCCCCCCCCCCCCCCCCACCACCACCCCCACAAAAACACACAAAGAAACACAAAAAAATACTTTAAAACATACTAAAAAACAAAAAAAGTTGAAAAAAATGGACACGCTGCTGACAGGGCGCCGGCTTGCAGCGCCCCCACCGACACCGACTACAAAGAGATAATACCACGGTGGTGGCCTATATTAACCATATGGGCGGAATAAAGTCGGTATCATGCGACAATTTGGTCAACACCATCTGGCAATGGAGTGTCAATAGACATATTTGGCTATCAGCAACTTACCTACCAGGTAAGCTAAATACAGTGGCAGACACCAGGTCAAGCAAATTCAATGATAACACCGAATGGATGTTAAATCCCAAAGCATTTGCTAAAATTACAAAGCAATATGGCACGCTAGATATCGATCTGTTTGCATCCAGACTAAATCACCAGGTACCAATGTATGTCGCTTGGGAACCAGACCCTGAGGCAGCAGCGATAGATGCATTCGCGCTGGACTGGGGAAAATTCTTCTTTTATGCTTTTCCTCCCTTCTGCCTCATCAGTCGGGTACTATGCAAAATACAGATGGACTCTGCTTCAGGTATTTTGATAGTACCCGACTGGCCTACACAGCCATGGTTCCCAGTGGTCCTCGACATGGTCATCGAAACCCCAATGACTTTTCCCAGTAGCCCAGACTTATTAACTCACCCGGTATCAGGCATAAGCCACCCATGCCACGATAAAATTAAACTCCTGGGTTGCAGATTTTGAAAAGACCACTGCTGGGCCTGGGATTGTCAGACAGCACTATCAACACGATGACAGCATCCCACCGCATGTCCACAAGGAAACAATACTTGTCAAACATCAAGAAGTGGGAAAGATACTGTTCGAATACAGGAACTACATATTCAACTACTACAATAACCAATGTACTGGAGTTCCTGGCAGGCCTTCACCACAATGAAGGACAGCTACAGCACCATTAATACAGCCAGAAGTGCTCTGTCAGCCTACTTAATTCAGGCACCAGGACAACAGGCCATGGGGTCCCACCCGCTGGTGATCAAACTCATGAGAGGCATATTCAACTCTAATCCCCCCAGACCTAGGTACACCCAAATCTGGGATGTCAGTGTGGTCCTGACATACCTTAGGGGATGGTCACCAGCCAGGTCCCTCACCCTGGAACAGTTAACCCTGAAGACGGTCATGCTGATGGCACTTGTCTCAGCACAAAGAGTCCAGTCCCTCCATCTACTACGATTGGACAATATGGTTATAACACCAGACCGTGTCTCATTTACCATTCAGGGGCTGGTCAAACAGAGCAGACCAGGAACATCAGGTCCAGTCATGGAATTCCGGGCTTACCCACCTGAACCACGGTTATATGCCATGACCCACTTATTGAATTACATCGACACAACAAGAAATCCCCGAGGGAGAGAAAAAGCCTTATGGTTCAGCCACAAGAAACCTCATGGTCGGGTGACGAGCCAAACTATCTCAAGATGGCTCAAGCAGGTGCTGGGAGCTGCAGGAGTAAATACTAACGTGTATAAATCTCACTCCACCAGGGCAGCATCCACATCGGCGGCTAAGAGGATGGACGTGCCTATGGACCACATTCTGGCTACAGCGGGGTGGTCTGGGGAGAAAATGTTCCAAACTTTTTATAACAAGCCGCTGGCAGAACCTGTATTGTTTGCAGAAAAAGTATTAGAATCTGCAAATATATAATTTAACCCGGGGGAGCATTTTTGTTTTTTGTTATTGTTTAATAAACACCATTATTGTTTTTGCAAACAGATTCATGGTTGATTACGATAACATACTTCCTCCCTCGAATGACTTCGGCAGCGAGTGAAGTGTGAATTGTTACATGGTTTGAAATCACAGAGTTTAAAATCTTCACGTAGTCACTCACGTGACTCCGAAGTAAAATAGTAAGATTAAACGAGAACTTACCAGTTCGAAGTTTGATCTGTATTTTATGAGGAGTTACGATGAGGGATTACGTGCCCTCCGCTCCCACCCTCAATTATAGAGATCAGCTGGTATTTAAGTTCTCCTTTTCTTTACTATGTTTATTTCAATTATTGTGTCTTTCTGTGATTCCACACCGCTGCTTTGAAGTATGTCGCGCATGCGTGCTGGACGGGTTCTTCACGTAATCCCTCATCGTAACTCCTCATAAAATACAGATCAAACTTTGAACTGGTAAGATCTCGTTTAATCT
This sequence comes from Leucoraja erinaceus, assembly GCF_028641065.1. NCBI lineage: Eukaryota > Metazoa > Chordata > Chondrichthyes > Rajiformes > Rajidae > Leucoraja > Leucoraja erinaceus. The sequence continues at coordinate 9,445,090 of NC_073383.1, read as the reverse complement.
TACTGTTATGTTTTGCAACATACGAGGAATTTAATTTGCTATTTTAAACAGTCATACCAATAAAAAGCAATAGCACACACAAAAATACATTTTAACGTAAACGTCCACCACAGTGACTCCTCCACATTCCTCACTGTGATGGAAGGCAAAAAATAGTTCAATCTCTCCCTTCTTTGTCGGGGGCCTCAAGCCTTCCATTGACGGGACGATCTTTCCCCCATACTCCCGTATGTCTAACAATATTCAAGCCACCATGGCCCGGAAATTCAGTTACATAATGCTACTCTTTTCAGTGTTATGCAATTATAAGTTTACCTTATCCTGGTGAAATGCAATCATGATAATGCCTTTCTTAATGGACTGACTTTATCCAGAGTGAAATGCATCAATTAATATTTTCTGAGCCTTTTTCTGAAGTTACTCAAGCAATTTGGCCAGGCAATCCCTGGCATCAGCCTTGACTGACTGGTCAGCAATGCATGGGGTGAAGTTGTTACTTACTCAATCTTGCTTTTGGAGCGTGATGGCTCCATGAGATCTCGACTAAGTGGCCCTGGAAGTGATCATTGGCAGGCACTCCTGAGCTAACTATGTCTCACTATGCGGTACTGGATTGGGATATCTCTCCTTTATCTACCTTCAGCTCCCTTCATGCCCTTCACCTCTCCTACCAAATGTGGCATTTACCTCCACTAACCCAGCAATCTTGTTTCAGGCCCTGTGATTCATCCACTAATCTCCTGACCTCTGACCCTCCAAGACCTATTTTGCTGTCTTATAACATTCAGTATTAAAAAAATTCCTCGACATTCGAAAACAAACCTTCAACATGGAGTTTTGCACTGGGAATATGTTATGCTGCAGAAGGGTGGGAATCATAAGTATAACTTGCTCTGATATCTTGGGACCTTTACCTGCAAGACCTGGAGGAGGTTTGGTTTTCATTGTTATGAAAATGATAAATGGTTCATTTTAGAAAGGGTTAACAGAGGTCCAACAATTTAAATTTAAGGTTCAAAACAAGATCACATTCTAACGTAGTTTGGTTCATGCCTTGGTTCTTGGTTAATGTTGATTTATTGTTTACATTTGGTTAATATTGTGGATAATGTTTATTCTACAAACAAGCAGACAATGAGATGATTGATAAAACAAAAGGTAGGTACATGGGAAGGGACTGCGTTGCTAAGAAGTCTGTCCCATTTCTGGCTGTGTGATACTATGACTTTATCTTAAGTTTAGTTTAGTTTAGAGATACAGCACAGAAACAGGCCCAGCGAGTCATGCCGACTAGCGATCGCAGTACACTAACACTATCCTACACACATTAGGGATAATTTACAATTTACAGAAGCCAATTAGCCTACATACCTGTACGTCTTTGCAGTGTGGGAGGAATCCAGAACACCTGGAGAAAATCTATGTAAGTCATGGGGAGAACGTACAAACTCCGTACAGATAGCATCCGTAGTCAGGATTGAACCCGGTTCTCTTGCGCTGTGATGTCTGAGAGTAAATTCATCACAATATAAATAGAGACCTGGTATCATAACTAACTGAGGATGTCTGCACAGGGTTGATATCCCTCCAATCCCCGGATATGCATATATCAATTTAAAAGCCTCTTAAACGTCACTATCAAATCTGCATCCACCACTTTACCTCGCTGTGCACATCAGGCACCAACAACAACGCTGTGTAAAAATCTTCCCCCACATACCTCCTTTCCAAAGTTCCCCCTCACCGTAAAGTTATGTCCTCCAATACACAATAGACAATAGGTGCAGGAGTAGGCCATTCCGCCCTTTGAGCCAGAAAGTATCCAGACAACCGGTCTCCACCGCCCTCTGAGGCAGAGAATTCCACAGACTCACAACTCTCTGTGTGAAAAAGTGTTTCCTCATCTCCGTTCTAAATGGCTTATCCCTTATTCTTAATCTGTGGCCCCTGGTTTTGGATTCCCCCAACATCGGGAACATGTTTCCTGCCTCGAGTGTGTCCAAACCCTTAATAGTCTTATATATTTCAATAAAATTTCCTCTCATTCTTCTAAATTCCAGAGTATACAAGCCCAGCCGCTCTATTATTTCAGCATATGACAGTCCCACCATCCCAGGAATCAACCTTGTGAACCTACGCTGCACTCCCTCAATAGCAAGAATCTTTGACATGTCCACCATAGGAAAAATGTTCAAACTATTTACCCTCTCCTTGCATCTCATTATTTTTAATATACTTCTAGAAATATATTACCCTTTGGTGCTCAAGAGAAAACAATTGAATTGTATTCAACCTCTTCCTATAGCTAATACCCTTTAATCAATGCGGCATTCTGGTAAACTTCTTCTGCACCATCTCCAAAGCCTCCACATCCTTTCTGTAATGGAGTGGCCAGAACTGTACATGATACTCCAAATAACTAAAGTTTTATAAAACTGCAACATGACTACCTGACTTTTACACACAATACCCGAATCGATGAAGGAAAGCAAACCATATGCCTTCATTACCTCTCTATCTACTTGTGTTGTCACTTTCAGGGAGCTGTGAACTTTGAACCCAAGATCGCACTATACATCAATGCTGTTAAGGGTCTTGCCATTATCTGTATAGTTTCCCCTTACATTTGATCTCCAAAGGTGCAATATATCACACTTGCTCAGATTAAACTCCAATAGCCATTTCTCTGCCTATTTCTGTGACTGATCCAAATTCTTTGACAGTCTCCTCGCAATCCTCAACTCCACCAATTTTGGTGTTGTGTGCAAAGTCACTAACCTGTCCCTCTACATTTACATCCAAGTTGCTTATGTATATATCACAAGCAACAGAGGTCCTTGTGCAGATCTATGCAGAACATCTCTGCTCACAGATCTCTAGTCCTAGTCAGAATAACACTATTCCAGCAATAACCATTGTCTTCTATGTAAGTCAGTTCTGCATCCAAACTACCAAGTCACCTTGGATCCCATGCGTCTTAATCTTCTGGATCAGCCTCCCATGAGGGATGTTATTAAATGCATTACTAAAATCCATGTATACAACTTCCATTGCCCTATCCTCATCATTCACTTTTATCAGCTCCCCAAAAATCTCAATCTAATCATGACCTATTGCAGACAAAGCCACATTGACTGTCCCTATTTACCCCATGCTCTTCCAAATGTGATTACATTCTATCCCTAAGAATCCTCTCCAACAGCTTCCCTGTGATTGATATGAAACTCACTGGCCTATAATTTCCTGGATTATCTCCATTTTACTTCTTGAACAAAGGGAGAACATTGGCTACTCTCCAATCTTCCAGGACCTTGTCTGTGACTAGAGAGGCTACAAAGATCTTGTTAAAGCCTCGACAGTCTTCACTCTTGCTGTTCCCGGTAACCTGGGAATTACCACTTTGGACCCTGGAGATTTATTTGTCTTAATGCTTTTCAAGGTCTTTGATAGTTTGCTAATGATTCATCGACATCTACTGGATGCTACTGATGCCCTATAGGTGGCGCTTGATTGCAACCTCTGAGGGAAATGGGAAACCCCTTGCTATAGAACTTGAGTTAGGTTTCCACAAGATCAATGATTTTCTGGAAAAACTGGGTTAATACACAATCCATTAACTTTCATTTTGAAAGTTTATTGACAAAATTTTCCACATTGATTGAAAACACTTCAAAGTGTTTGCTTGCTACTCGTTTGATATCTTAAATTGTTTCTCTGAAGAAATGCCCAGGAACAAGTATCTCTCAGCTCTGTCCCTGCATGCCTTTCTTACCACTTTTTTCCTTCTGTATATGTGATTGGATTCTCTTTACTTGTTTTTAACCTGTAATGAAAACAATCTTATTATGCATTGTCGTTCACTGTGTTGCTTTAGTTTAAAGTCATTTCACCTTTCAAAGGAACATTACAACCATTCAAAATGTTTGCAAGTTAACTGTTAATGCTGCTTGTCTCCATATTTCTGATAATGCTATTATCATGTAATTTGGAAAAAACATTATTTTGTTACTAGATAAACACCTGCTGCTCAGTGAATCAAAAATGTGAAGGACCCTTCAAGTTGAATCTTCACATTTGACAAAGACTTGTTGGCTTGCCACACAAAATACAATTATACAAATTACATCAAGACAAACTAAAGTGCCTCGAGGAAGTGATGCCAACATGATATAAACCACTATCTCTTTGTTATTTTTGCATCTCTTTGTTATTTTTGTCACTATAAGCAATAATTAATGAGGATGTGGGGTTTAGTGCATATATCATAATGTATGGACAGATCAATGTGATTATCATGCGATGATCAGACAATGTTATGTTAAAGGAAGACCAACTTTCTTGATTTCAGCAAGCCCCAAACACTTTACACCCAATTAAATAATTTGTACAGCAATTACTTTTATAACATATGTACAATATTAAGAATAAAGTATAATTTTTTGGTGAATATTTTAACCAATGCTCAATGCTTTAGAAAATAGTATTGCTGTATCCTTTATTCAAATGCAAATCTTAATAATTCAGTCATGGAACTGAACAGAAACTGAACGGAACAGCGGTGCTGGCTCAAAGGGTCAAATGGCCTACTCCTACACCTATTGTCTATTGTCGATTGGAACAGCCTGTGGCCAATGTATGAAGACAGTGAAAACTGAATGAACTGCCGATGCTGAAGAAATCTGAGTGGGGGTGCAGTTTTAGCGAAGGAACACCGGAAGTGGTGGCGGGTGGCGGGGATAGGAGCGGTTAGAGAAGGTCTGATGAAGTGTCTCGACCCGAAACATCACCCATTCCTTCTCTCCAGAGATGCTGCCTGTCCCACTGAGTTACTCCAGCATTTTGCAGATGCTAGAATCTTGTGTGGAACACAAAGTGCTGGAGCAACTCAACGGGTGAGGCAGCATCTCTGGAGGACATGGATAGGCAACCGTTTATGCTGGGACCTTTCTTCAGACTCAAAGATGAGGAGAGCAGCAGAAATAACAGACAGGGAGCAGTGAGAACATGTAGACAGTGGTCATACTTCTAAATGTATTGCTTCCAATTTTATGGGCATCTCAGAAAACCGTTAGGCCCTTGAAAGATTTAACAATAAACAGCTTAATGTCAATTAAGTATATGCTGTTTCATGCTTAATTTTAGAAGAGCAGACTTCTGCACAAATTAATCATTGGTCCGTAGGTAATTTAGCAAATTGATTTTGTGTCGGAATGATAATTACAATCATGTATTGTCTTTCCGCTGACTGGTTGGCACGCAACACTACACGTGACAACTCATTAACTAGATTACATTTTTAAACACTGAGAAAAATTACCTTTTGCTTGTGAGAGGGATAAGATGATTGAGGATCAATATTAAATGTATCTGATGATGGCAAAAGACAGGAAAGGAAAAATGACTGACATAAAAGATCGCGGTTGTTGGAATTTGGAGCAAAGAATAACCTACTGATAGAAATCAGCATTTGTGGTTTTGGTTTGAGGCCCTGCATCGGGATTGAGAGTGTAGAGGAGGGAGCGCCAGAAGTGAGGGGGGGGGGTGAGCCCAGCAGGTGATGTATGGAATCAAATGGGGCTAGATGGGTATATGGAGCAAGGTGGGGGAGGGGGAGGTAGAGACAGAGGCTGAGGTGATAGTGGAGCCAGCTTATGGAGGGATAATGTGCAGATGGAACCAGGTGGTAGAGGGGGATAGATATGATGAACAAAGTGAAAATAATCATATTGAGTCTGAAGAAGATCAGAATCTAAAAATAGTCTGAAATGAGTCTGAAGCAGGGTCTCGACCCGAAAAGTCACCCATTCTTGTTCTCCAGAGATGCTGCCTGTCCTGCTGAGTTAGTCCACCATTTTGTGTCTATCCTCAAAAAGAATCACAGGCAGGTAACTATGTAGGTGAAGGACAGATGGAACAAATGGGGCAGGATGATAAGTCTGGGTTGCAAGGAGAAGGAGGAATAGAAAAGGTGAACAAAGGGAGAGAGATTCTGGGAGAACTGTTGTGAGTGAGAAAGGAACACTGGGGGAATACATTGCCTGAAGCCAGAACATTTAATGTTCATGATGTTTTACGATGGACATCCCAAGCTGATTATGAGACGCTGCTCTTCTTGTTTGAGTTTGGAATGATTTCGTAAATTTGCAAAGGGTAATTAAAAAAGAAAATGCTACTAGACAGATAAATATAAAAATAGTGACATAAGTGCACTTGTTACTGGATTGCACTTTAAAGGTGATAGTAGGCTCCAGGATAACATGAATTAAATTGAGTTTCACAGATGATTGCTTGTGGTTTGTTTTTGAAGGTATCATATTTTTTAATTAACAAAATGTTATTATCTGCCTGCTTGGATAACTGAGTTGGGTATAATTATTATGATGGTCCTTTGTTCTTCCAAATTCAGGCATATCGGTGTAACAAATTGGATCAGTTTTTACATCCTTAATTTGATTTCATCTTATCAGAAAATACTTTTAAAAAATAATTCGAAGTGGTAACCATACCACCACAGTATTTTAATGAATTATATAATAAACATAGGATTGAGAAGAAAGAACCATTACTAAAAGGGAAGAAGCGAGAGCTAAAAAACCAATTCTTCCACTCATACGAATGAATGTATGTGTATATAACCATATAACAATTTACAGCACGGAAACAGGCCATCTCGACCCTTCTAGTCCGTGCCGAACACATAATCTCCCCTAGTCCCCTATATGCCTGCGCTCAGACCATAACCATCCATTCCCTTCCCATCCCTATACCCATCCCATTTATTTTTAAATTATCACAACGAACCTGCCTCCACACCACCTTCACTGGAAGCTCATTCCACACAGCTACCACTCTCTGAGTAAAGAAGTTCCCCCTCATGTTACCCCTAAACTTCAGTCCCTTAATTCTCAAGTCATGTCCCCTTGTTTGAATCTTCCCTACTCTCAGTGGGAAAAGCTTTTCCACGTCAACTCTGTCTATCCCTCTCATCATTTTAAAAACCTCTATCAAGTCCCCCCTTAACCTTCTGCGCTCTAAAGAATAAAGCCCTAAGTATATGGAGGACTATTACATTTAATAATATTATGGGAGCTTGATCATATGCATGGGTGGCCATAATGGGAGCAATGGAATAATTCTCACAACCATGCTGATAATATTTTCCCCTGTCTTCTGCAGTACTTTGTTCTATGCTTATTTCTAATATTTTGGTGGCACAAGTTTTCATGCCTGATCTTGGACCATCAACATAGAAACATAGAAAATAGGCGCAGGAGTAGGCCATTCGGCCCTTCGAGCCTGCACCGCCATTCGATATGATCATGGCTGATCATCCAACTCAGTATCCCATCCCTGCCTTCTCTCCATACCCCCTGATTCCATTAGCCACAAGGGCCACATCTAACCCCCTCTTAAATATAGCCAATGAACTGGCCTCAACTACCCTCTGTGGCAGAGAATTCCACAGATTCACCGTTCCAGTGTCACAAGCACTTGCATTTGTATTCACTTCTCACTGCAAAGCAGTAAGAATCCTGTCCCTGAGGTACACAGGCCAATTGTAATGACATCACTCTTCTGGCTAAAAGCAGCAAACTCAGTCCAGCAAGCACATTGTGTCTTTGTTGGCCATATGGGTCAGTTGTTCAAGCCCTTCTCTCAAGGGAGAGTGGGAAAGCAAAAAAACAATTAAAATACTTGATTTTTATATGTAACTAGAATGGAGGGAAGGCAAAGAGTCAGCACCAAAAAAAAGTTGGAGCCTCTGAACCACACATTGTAATTTACTGTCTTTTCATTATTTTATTTATCTTTTGAACCAAATCTTTAATTTATTTAATAATTTTACGAGCATTTCATTGACCTTTGAAGTACTTCACCACATATGATGTGTTTTTGGTCATTTCAGAAGCTGTAAAAAGATGCAATATAAAATAAGTATTTTGCACCCCTAGTTTAGTTTAATTTAGTTTAGTTTAGTTTAGTTTAGTTTAGTTTAGAGACCAGCATGGAATCAGAACCTTCAGCCCACCAAGTCCATTCCCATCACCGATCATCCGTTCACACCGGTTCGATGAGAACTACTTCCACATCCACTCCCTGCACACTTGACACAATTTACAGAGGCCAATTAAATTACAAACTCACAAACTTGTTACTGGACCCCAAGGAAGGGAGTTTGTGGAGTGCCTCCGTGATAGATTCTTAGAGCAGCTTGTACTGGAGCCTACCAGGGAGAAGGCAATTCTGGGTTTAGTGTTGTGTAATGAACCGGATTTGACAAGGGAACTCGAGATAAAGGAGCCATTAGGTAGTGTCCATAATATGATATTTTAATCTACAATTTGAGGGAGAAGGAACACTGGGGGTAAGTGTCAGTATTACAATTGAACAAAGGAGGCTATGGAGCCATGAGGGATGAGATGGCCAAAGTTGACTGGAAAGATACCCTAGTAGGGATGACAGTGGAACCCTAGTAGGGATGACAGTGGAACAACAATGGCAGATATTTTTGGGAATAATACAGAAGGTGCAGGATCAGTTCATTCCAAAGAGGAAGAAAGATTCCAAGGGGAGTAAGGGGCAACCGTGGTTGACAAGGGAAGTCAGGGACAGTATAAAAATAAAAGAGAAGTATAACACAGCAAAGATGAGCGGGAAGCCAGAGGATTGGGAAACTTTTAAAGAGCAACAGAAGATAACTAAAAAGGCAATACAGGGAGAAAAGATAACGTACAAAGGTAAGCTAGCCAAGAATATAAAGGAGGATAGTAAATGTTTCTTTGGGTATGTGAAGAGGAAAAAATTAGTTAAGACCAAAGTTGGACCCTTGAGGACTGAAACAGGTGAATTTATAATGAGGAACCAGGAAATAGCAGACGAGTTGAATCTCGACACAAACAATCTCCTTGATTGTCTAGTGGCCAGAGGATCTCGGGTGATGGAGGAACTGAAGGAAATTCACATTAGGCAGGAAATGGTGTTGAGTAGACTGATGGGACTGAAGGTTGATAAATCCCCAGGGCCTGATGGTCTGCATTCCAGGTCACATAAGGAAGTGACTCTAGAAATCGTGGATGCATTGGTGATCATTTTCCAATGTTCTATAGACTCAGGATCAGTTCTTGTGGATTGGAGGGTAGCTAATGTTATCCCACTTTTTAAGAAAGGCGGTCGAGAGAAAACAGGGAATTATAGACCAGTTAGTGTGACATCGGTGGTGGGGAAGATGCTGGAGTCAAGTATAAAAGATGAAATAGCAGCATATTTGGATAGCAGTAACAGGATCGGTCCAATCAGCGAAGGGGAAGTCATGCTTGACTAATCTTCTGGAATTTTTTGAGGATGTAACTAGGAAAATGGACAAGGGAGAGCTAGTGGATGTAGTGTACCTGGACTTTCAGAAAGCATCTGATAAGGTCCCACATAGGAGATTAGTGGACAACATTAGTGCACATGGTATTGGGAGTAGGGTGCTGACATGGATAGAAAATTGGTTGGCAGACAGGAAACAAAGAGTAGGGATTAACGGGTCCCTTTCAGAATGGCAGGCAGTGACGAGTGGGCATGCACGTGCCGTGAGTAATAACTCAGGGCAGGCACTGGGCAGTCAGTCGACCTTTAAAAACCATAAAAACGGCACATGCACAAAAAACCGTAAAACCGCACTTGCCCAGATCGGTCCTGTATGCAGTCACTCGACTTTTAAATAAGTCTTTTTTAAAAACGCATGCGCAGATTGGTCTCCTTTCCTGCTGCCATGCGCAAGGGGCACAGTCCACGGTGCAAAGGCAGGATTTCAGCTGCTTTTATTGCCCATTGTAAGTGAAGACTTGAAGCAGCGTCCATGGCTCGTGAGTTGAACATAGATACGTGTATTACACGTACTGCGGATGAAAGGCATGGGAGAATTACGCCTACCTAACATCGATTATTAAAATAATAACCATTTAATAATAAATACTGAATTTAGTAAATGAATTGGAAATCTTTACTATTTATATTTAATAATTACCTTTTTATAATTTTAGTCAGGGTAGGCACTGCCTACCTTGTCTACCCTGACGGCCTGCTAGTGGGTTACCGCAAGGCTCGGTGCTGGGACTACAGCTATTTACAATATACATTAATGATTTAGATGACAGGATTAAAAGTAACATTAGCAAAATTGCAGATGGCACAAAGCTGGGTGGCAGGGTGACTTAGACAGATTAGGTGAGCAGGCAGATGCATGGCAGATGCAGTTTAATGTGGATAAATGTGAGGTTATCCACTTTGGTGGAAAAAACAGGATGGCAGATTATTATCTGAATGGTGTCAAGTTTGGAAAAGGGGCAGTACAACGAGATCTGGGGGTCCTCGTGCATCTGTCACTGAAAGTAAGCATGCAGGTTTATGGTTCTATGTCTCCACAAATATCCAAAATGCGATAAGCGCAAACAAGGGTCAACAAAGAATGAAAACAGATCCACCATCTCAGTGGACCATCTGTCATCATCATAAATTATTGCCAATCCACTCTGCTCAATCCCCTTTTATCTATATAACCTCCTTTCTTCTGATCTGGATAACATCGTTCTAAAGGCACTTACGATGATGAGACCAATGTTCTGGAAAACATCAAAAATGTTTGGGATGGTTTCTACAGACGGTATTAAATAAGAGAGTAAATGCTTTCAGAATTGGACAAAATCAATTTCCAAATTCTTGGATACCTTTCAGAGCTGAAAATAAGCCATTACAAGGCATTAACATTTAAAAGTTTATGAAATTACTTAAACTTAAGAAGCTCATAGGTTGTGCCATTCTATTGTGTGCGAAAATTGACTTGCAAAAAAAGATAAACTTTGCCTTCAAACCAATTCCACACCTTGACAACTGAGATATCGTGGCTGAACCACCCTCATCTTCCTCACTTCACTCCTGAAGCATGTCATTTCTTGGGAAAACGGTGAACTATAGAGATTTTAAAAATCCAGGGCCATGAGAAGAAAAAAATCTCTCTTTTCCCAATAGGCAATCAAAGCCATTTCTGGATATCACAACCACTTGCCATCTACCATGCCTGGGATGTCATGATTGTCTTATGAAGAAAGACTGGATAGACTTGGTTTATACTCTCTAGAAATTTAGGAGATTGAGAGGGGATCTTATAGAAACTTACAAAATTCTTAAGGGGTTGGACAGGCTAGATGCAGGAAGATTGTTCCCGATGTTGGGGAAGTCCAGGACAAGGGGTCACAGCTTAAGGATAAGGGGGAAATCCTTTAAAACCGAGATGAGAAGAACTTTTTTCACACAGAGAGTGGTGAATCTCTGGAACTCTCTGCCACAGAGGGTAGTTGAGGCCAGTTCATTGGCTATATTTAAGAGGGAGTTAGATGTGGCCCTTGTGGCTAAGGGGATCAGGGGGTATGGAGAGAAGGCAGGTACGGGATACTGAGTTGGATGATCAGCCATGATCATATTGAATGGCGGTGCAGGCTCGAAGGGCCGAATGGCCTACTCCTGCACCTAATTTCTGTTTCTATGTTTCTACCATCTACCATCTATCCATTTGCCATCTATGTGACACAGACTATGTCCCTGGCAAGCTCCCGTTTGAAGTCATCATGCCCTGATAACAATGTTCCTTGGATCAATGTTCCCTGTGGAAGGAAAAATAGTTTCTGTTTCCAAATTGTTTGAACTTACGTGGCCTGTCTTTCCTAAATGTGTCGACATGGAATAATTAATCAGTAACCTTGATAATCAGCCCTTTAGTGATTTTGTAAATCTATATCGGGTCACCAAACAAGTCTACTCTGCTGCAATGGAGAAAGCAAAGGTATTTTTAAGCTGATATTCTATGTGCTGGGAACATCTTTCTGCTTTCCTGTGGATGTTTCAAGGCTAGTCACTACATCCCCAGCAGAAAGGGGGGAAGGGGCGGGAGCTCCATATGAATTACATTGGGCCCAGAACTCTTGGCTACAATCTGAACAGCAATCTGTGGGCTGAGAAAATGTGGCCTTTGATTAATAGTGAATGATTCTATATCTACAGCCCATATCCTTTTGGCTCTAGCCAGTTCAGTTTAGTTTATTGTCACATGCACCGAGGTACAGTAAAAAGCTTTTGTTGCATGCTAACCAGCCAGCAGAAAACAATACATGATTACAATCAAGCCATTCACAGTGTTCAGATGCATGGTAAGGGGATTACGTTTTGTGCAAGGTAAAGCCAGTAAAGTCTGATCAAAGATAGTCCAAGTGTTTAAGAAGGAACTGCAGATAATGGAAAAATCGAAGGTAGATAAAAATGCTGGAGAAACTCAGCGGGTGAGGCAGCATCTATGGAGCGAAGGAATAGGTGACGTTTCCAGTCGAGACCCTTCTTCAGATAGTCCAAGGGTCACCAATGAGGTAGATAGTAGCTCAGGACTGCTCTCTGGTTGCAGCAGGATGGTTCAGTTGCTGGGAAGAAACTGTCCCTGAATCTGGGGGTGTGCATTTTCACACTTCTATACCTTTTGCCCGATGGGAGAGGGGAGAAGGAGTGACCAGGGTGTGTGAGTTCTACATGTTGGTCACAGACTTTGAATGATCTGTATACAAAAAAAACGAGGTAATTTTACATCTCAGACTCAGTCAGCCTCATTCTTTACAAATTATTGTTGTCCCTTTCTTACTCCTGCCAACATTTATGATACTCCATTTATCTAAGTCAAATGGCATCTGCTGCATTGCGCCCCAATGAGTTAGTACATCGCAATTTCTGTTTTGTTCTTGACAGAGTTTACAAAAACTATCTTTCACTTTAATTAAGTGTCTTCCTGAGCACCTGTCATAATTATAAGTAGCCTTGGATATGTAGCATCTGGAACTAGAGTTCCATCAATATTTTGTTTGACCTAATTATGATGAGTTTATTTTACATTAATAAGCCGATACAATGCAGATGACCGAACAAATGAAACATTAGCAATGTTCACGGCACCAAAAATTCACTTGAAATCATCATTTATGGCCCCACCAAAACTAAAAGTCAGCTTTTGTCTCCCCAGAAGTGCCTTTGGATATCTTACGCAGACCTAAATTGTCTTCTGACCATGCTGTGGCAGGAGAAACTTCTGCTATTGTGACCCAGGCATTGGAGGAACATGACCTTATATTTTGCTTGGGCAGCTTCCAACCCAGATGATTTTTGATTTCTCTAACTTCATAACCCTTGCTTTCCCTCCCTCTCCACCCCTCCCCCCATCCTAGTTCCCTGACTAGTTTCACTAACTTCCTGATTAAATTATATAGATTGTATGCCTCATTCTGCATTTTCCTTGGCCATCGTCCCCTTTGATCTGTGTTTTCACTTACTCTTCCATAGCTCTATATATCCCTCTCCCCTGACTGAGGAAAGATCTCGGCCCGAAACATCACCCGTTCCTTCTCGCCAGAGATGCTGCCTGTCCCGCTGAGATAGGGACATCAGCGGGACAGGCAGCATTTTGTGTCTATTGTCGGTGTAAACCAGGCATACTGCCATCTTTTCTTGAGACAGCCATGGATGCTTTGTCTTCCTTCAGTAACTTCAGACATTTTCTCCTGTTCTTCTGTGAATTGAATCGCTGAAGCGTTCGGATGGCCTTCTGTTTCGGTCTGATCCTTTTCTGTGCATTCCTTCTCAAATGGTCTTTTTTTTTTGTCTTTGGGCCTTTAGTTAACTATTGAGATATGTGGTTTCATTTTACTGGTCATTGGTTTTAAATTGTCCTCAATCATTGATTGTCCATCAACATTTGCCTGACCCCTTCACCATTTCTATAATATGAACCATTTTACAATCCAAAACGAAAATCAGTTTGGCTGTAGCCTCAGAATGGCTAATATCAATCTATTTCATTAAGATTAAACATGTTTCTCTCACATATATGAACAAACATTGATGTTGGTAGGATCATAATTTCCATCATAAAATGAAAACAGTGTATTTGAGGAGCCCACCTATTGGGTTTTTATCAGAGCAATACAGAGAAAATTGCCCATTTCTCATTTTCACAGTTTCTTGATAGCTTTATGGTGCAGATTTATTGGTTTCCTTCCCATGTTTGTAATAACAATGCAAATTCATCTCATAATTTAGTTCCAGACTCCCTAGTGAGATGTTTGATAATTTTAATCAGTGAACAATGTTACCTCAAAGTCAGAGAAGTGGACAAAGGACACAACCTGCTCCCATGACTACATCACATGATTTCCCAAGCACTGGCAATTAAGTTATTTGTTTTTTTTTTACTTCTCTGATTAAATTACTGCTGAGTCATTTCACATGAACACCATTTTCAGTTCCTTAGTGTTTCACACTGAGTCTAGTGAACGTAATGGAAAGAGAGTGGAGCAAGTAAGCCATAATTCAGCATCACTGGAAAAAATAATCCAATGGAAAATGTTTAGGTTGAGTGACTTTTATACATCAGGTACCATTGGGGCTTGGCAACGTGAGGTCCAAAGACAAAGGCACCAAATACAGTGGGATTAAGGCTTTACTGCATGTAAACATAGAAACATAGAAAATAGAAAATAGGTGCAGGATTAGGCCATTCGGCCCTTCGAGCCTGCACCGCCATTCAATATGATCATTGCTGATCATCCAACTCAGTATCCCGTACCTGCCTTTTCTCCGAACCCCCTGATCCCCTTAGCCACAAGGGTGTAAATGCATACACACACACAAACATTATACACACATATGCTCACTTAAACTGTTGGTCGGTTGGTACAAATGCAAATGCTCCAGATTGCAGGATTCTTCTCAGTAGCTGGATCCCACACCCACTCACTCCTAGGCCAGTCCTGGGCACCCTGATCACCCACACTTTGACTCCCTATCTCACGCCTCCTCCCACCCACCTCCCCTGCCCTTACCTCTTCCTATTTAGACATTTCCTTCTATCTTCCTTCACTTCAAGCTGTCCTCCATTCTCCCTTCCTCCTTCGTCTTGCTCTTTTCTCCTTCCCCTTCCATCCCCCCTCCACTGACTGGTTCTTCCCTCTTGCCAAGTTCTCCAGTACAAGAAAAATCACAAGGAAATCTTCATGCATCTTCGTTGCTGCCTGAAGTTGTTCAAAACATTGCAAAATATTTCAGATGGTCAATCAACTCTGGCTGGAGTTGGCCAAACCACCTTTCCCCTGGTCCCCGTGGCTTCACTGTCTGAAGCCTATAGTTCTGCAGGGACCTAAATAATTCAATGGTACTTTCTCCTGGGCCTCCTTCTAAAGCTTCAGGAAGAGTGCGACTGCTCTGCTGATACTGACTGATGCTGGTGGGGTTTGATCTTTGGGTGTGGTGAGGAGGTGTAATTGGATCCTTCTACCTCTATTATCAGGCAATGGGTGGTGAACAAACACAACACCTGGTATTTCTCAACCTTACAAACACATTTGAGAGGGGTGCATATTCCTTCTTAAGTTTGGTTACCCTCAGAGATTTGTATCAATTTGGTAGAAATTAGAATGCAAGCCTTTACTGTATCCAATATGTCCAATTCCATTACAAAATAAGTCAAGCAAACTGTGGCTTCATAGAAACATAGAAAATAGGTGCAGGAGTAGGCCATTTGGCCCTTGGAGCCAGCACCGCCAATCAATATGATCATGGCTGATCATCCAAAATCAATACCTCGTTCCTGGTTTCTCCCCATATCCCTTGATCCCATTAGCCCTAAGAGCGAAATCTAACTCTCTTTTGAATACATCATACTTTGTTCTACTCATTCTATTTAGCTGCATCATTATAACTCCCCTCAAACAAGCTATCCCCTGGCGAGGAGGTAATCTACAGGAAGAATAGAAAACAGTTAAACCTCCATTGCTTCCAATGCAGCATCACGGTCACACCAACTTCTATCACTCAGCTCCAATATACAGGCAATGCCTCTTCATGCATGGATTCATAGCAGAACTCCAACCCATCGTTGACTCATGCATTAAACCATATGAGAACATAGGAGTTAAGCTAAATGAAAACTAAACCAAGGTCTTTCAATGACCCATCCCCAAAGAACAAAGACCGCTCCCTAAAAATACAAGAAACTCTGGAAAAAAAGGACCACTTTCCAGACATGATTGATGAAACACACTTTCACGCTCAGAGTGTCTGCAAAAGTTTTGACAACCTGAGGCGCAGAGCTGTGGAAGATTAAGGCATCAAACCAAGCACAGAACTTATTGTCTAGTCATACTGTCATAAAGAGATACACCATCTGACCATCAACCACCCATCTCCACTAATCCTACATTAATCTTACTGCACAGCAGCGATTCTCTTGCGTGTTTCTGAGGCGAAAAGTTAGGAAATTCGTAGACCTTATTTTGCAATGTACAGTATCAGTGTTTCTCAGCATGATTACAAAACTAAATCAGGGAAGCCAAATTCTAAATGCCAGTCATTATAGTTCACAGACATTGCGAAAAGGGAACAGAGCAGCAGTCGGGTGGGAAGGTCAATTATCGGTGTCAAGTATGGTTCAGGGAAATGACCACATGGTTATGTACAGAGAAGTTAAAACCATAATAATAAAACCAGTCCAACATGAATAGCTTTATTACTATATTAACTGTAAGCTAATAACCATTGGAACTACAATTTAAGATGAAAGAATGATTGAACACTTTATGTTAGCCGTGCAATAATTTATTCCTTTCATTCACTGAAGTAACATTAAAATGCCAGAGATGACAAAAGCCTATCCCTCTGCATCTATTACATTTATTCGGTTTCACAGAAGTTGGTTATGTACATACCTGTAGAACAGAGCAGTCCAGCACGAGAGCAGGTCCTTCGACCCACAGTGTCTGTGCCGAACATGATGCCAAGACCATTACTTATCTTCCTGCACATAACCAATATCCATCCTGCATATCCATATGCCTATCCAAAAGTTTTTTAAATGCCACTAACGTATCTGCTTCAACCACCACCCCAAGCAGAATGTACATTCTGTGTAAAAATTCGCTTACAGCGAATGCAGCGCCGGAGACCCGGGTTCGATCCTGACTACGGAGCTGTACGGAGTTAGTACGTTCTCCCCGCGACCTGCGTGGGTTTTCTCCGAGAACTTCAGTTTCCTCCCGCACTCCAAAGATGTACAGGTTTGTAGGTTAATTAGCTTGGTAAATGTAAAAATTAACACTATCCTATAGTGGGTATAGGATAGTGCTAGTGTGCGGGGATCACTGGTCGGCGTGGACCTGGTTGGCCGAATGGTCCTGTTTCCGTGCTGTATCTCTAAACTAAACTCAACTCCAGCGTTCCAGAGAAAACAATGCAAGTTTGTCCAACTTTCCTTGTAGCTAATACCTTGTAGCACTTTCTAGCTAATCCAGGCATAATTCTAGTAAACCTCCTATGCACCCTTTTCAAATTCTCCATATCCTTCTTGTAATGGGGCAACCAGAGCTGCACTCAATACTCCAAATATAGCCAAACCAAATTCCTATAAAGCTGCATCATAACTTCCTGATTTTTATACTTAATCCCCTGATCTATGGAACCAAGTATACCATATGCCTTCTTTACCACTTTACTACTTGTGTTGCCATTTTCAGGGAGCTATGGGCTTGGACCCCAAGATCCTTTCTAAATCAAAGTTGTTAAGGGTCACGCCATTAATTGTATATTTTCCCCTTACATTTAAATCTATTCCTTTCTTTCCTAACGCCCGGCTCCAATACACAGGCAATGTTTCTTTATGAATTAATTCAGAACTGAGCTCCAATCCATCATTGACTCATTCAGTGAATCATAAGAGAATATAAGCTAAATGCCTACAAAATCAAGATTCTCCATTGACCTCTTCCTGCTGCAAAGCACCACCTGAAAATAGAAGAGACCCAGGAAAACAAGGACCACTTTCACAATGTCACGAGCCACCCTTCACCAAAGGTAGATAAGGCTGATGAAATATATCTTCATCTTCAGTGTCTGCATGGGAGGCACTGACCAACTGAAGAACAGAACATTCAAAGATCAAGGGGTCAGTCTAGCACAGAGCTCATTGCCCAGTCGTAATGCCACAGAGAGATACACTGACCATAAGTTATTTCACAAATTTAGCTCTGCGACCTATTTTCTTCACTGTTTGATGCTAAGCTTACCCTTCTTTCTGTTTGTGGAGTCAGCCTTTACTCACCAGATCATCTTTTCTCCAGGATAGAGATTTTGTGGCTGAAACTCCTGAACAAGTAATTGGAAGAAATAATAAGGAAGTCAAATGTACCTATTGCTTCAGGTTTAGTAAAGGGCCATTTGTGATATCCTCTTCATGGGCCAACACACTCCTGTCTTCCATCAAATTCTATTCACCACTGAGTCCAGGGCAAAACTCCATTATCATGACTTGAGGGACTGGATACACATTGTATCACATTGGCCATGTTTTATTAAATGTATTCATTCTTATTTTAAAAATAAGTATTCATTTGTCCAATTATTTAGATTGATTTCAATAGCTTTTAAGTATCTCTGATAAGGTTTCTAACAGAATGGGTGCAATGACAGTGCAGCACCGCCTGGATCAGAGGAGAAAGCCATTTTCTGCTTGATCTTTGTGCTCATCCTTCATTGTATTTCAGCGAAAGCACCAACCTTTGCAGCTTTACAGGTCCAATCCAGCTCCAGGTCTTGCAGCCCTTAGGCCAGCCATGATGCGCAGGATTCCATTGTGGTCATCATGTCCTAAAAACATGAGTGATCACAAAAAATGCAAGTTCTCAGATCCAGATTAGTTTACTGACATATACACCTAGAGCACAATGAAATTCCTTGTTCACATGAAACTCGTTGAGCACACCGTGTACTTGATAATGATAGATATAACAATTAATACAATGAGAAATGCAAAATAGTGCAAAGTTTGTAGTGCAATCGTAAGTAGATCAAAATATATACTCAAGTACAATATGTCGGCACCCTATATGTGGTGACTCTTTGCATATCAGTATCAGTTTTATTCAGTATCAGTTTTATTCGTTCACTTGCACATAAAGTGCAAGTGAAATGAATTTGCCAGCAGCGGTACAATAAAAAAGAACAAACAAAAACACAATAAAACATTTTAACACAAACGTCCACCACAGCATTCATCACTGTGGTGTAAGGCACAAAATTTGGCCAGCGCTCCTCCATTTTCCCCCATGGTCGGGACCTCAACCCTCAGCAGCCGCCGCTGCGGGCATCCAGAAGTTCAGACAAGGCAAAATCCAGATAAAGTCCAGGTAAGTCATGCAACGGTGCTGCCCCACCGGAAACCGCAGCTTCAGGTTGGTATAGGCCGCAGGCCGGCGGTCGAAGATTTAAAGTTCCCGCCGCACCACAGCCAGAAGCACCGCAGACCGTAGGGCCGACGGTCAGAGCTCCTCTTCAGGGTGTCTACGGCGAGGGACCCCGCTCTTGATGGTAAGTCACCGCCGCGCCCGCGGTAAAAGTAGGCTGCGGGCCGGTGGTCGGAGCTTCTTCTCCTCCTCGGTCCCCAATGAGGGATCCCAGGTTGCGGACGCTGCGCCAGCTGGAGCTCCTCAGACCGCGGCTTCAGGCTGCCGTGGGCCAGCGAACGGAGCACTCCGCTCCGGTGACCCCCTGCCGCTGAAGCCCCGGGCTCTTCTCCGGGAAAGGCCGCACGATCCTTGATGCTAGGCCACAGGGGAGGCGCCATGGAAAAAGTTGCCTCTGCTTGGAGGAGGTGATCGAAGAGGTTTCCCCCTTACCCCCCCCCCCCCCCACACACCACTCCCCACACAAGACCCACAGAGAGACATAAAAAACATACATTAAAACACACAAAAAAAATTAAAAAGTTGAAAAAAACTAACACGCTGCTGGCAGGACTGTCAGCTTGCAGCGCCCCCACTGACCCTTGGGTATGCAAAACAAAGTCTCACTGTGACATTTGATAATAAAGTATCTAATTCAATAATGGAATGAATCCTAATTCCATAAAATTAAGAGTAAAAGCATGTAGCAGCATCTCCAGGAAGGGTGTGTGAAAGGGGTGATTGGTTCAGAAGTCTCATAGCAACAGGGAAGAAGCAACAAGGAAGAATTGGCAGGTCAGCAGGCATCCTCGATACTTCCAGCCTGACTGATGTAATGCAGGGTGAAGATAGAGTGAATGGAAGATAGTGAAGAGCCTATGATGAACTGGACAGTGTTCACCATTCACTGCTGGTTCAGACACTCAAGAGCAGAGCAATTGCCATACCAGGCTGAGGTGAAATACGTTCTATAGTGCATCTGTAGAACTTCGGGAGCATGCTTGTGGACATGCAGAATCTTCTTAGTTTCTTAAGAAAGTAAATGCACTGATGATCACCACATATGTGTGGAGACCAGGTTAGTTTGTGGATGGTGTGGATGCCTAGCAATGTGAAGTTGTCAACCCTCTCTCCAGCAGTTCCATAGGTTTGTGTTCACTCCCCCACTTCCTTAGGTCAACATCCAACTCTTTAGTCTTGCAGACATTAAAAGCAAGGTTGGTGTTCTGACACCATGGCACAAGATATCAAATCTCTTTTCTGTATTCCGTATCATCATTGGAATACAGTGTTCTTGTTGTATTAGAGTTTATTGTTCTTGTTGATCTGGCCAACAAGAATGGTATTATCAGCAATCTTAAAGATCGAGTTGATGCTATACAAGGGCACAAGGGTGGACAGGGATTACAGACAATCCTTATGGGCACTGGTATTGAGGATGGAGGAAGTGTTACTGCCAATTCAAACCAACTGAGGTCTGACAATCAGGAAGTTCAGAAGCTAGTTGCAGATGAAAGTTGGAAGGCCAAAGTCCAGAGTTTAGAGATGGGCTTATTTGATATTATGGTGTTGATGGCTGAGTTGATATCAATGGGTTGCATCCTGGCATAGATATTCTTATTCTCAAGATGATCCACAGCTACAGGAAATGTAGTTTTAAGGAGATAGTATCTTCAGTAGACCTGCTTTTTCTGTAAATGGTTTAGATTGTCCAGGAGACAGGCACAGGCGATAGTTCTGATAGTTTTTGTAGGTTCAGTGATCATGAAATACAGTGCTAACTAATGTTACATTTGGAATGAATTGGCACTGAATTCTAGATGTTTCTCAGTGTAGCTTATGTTAGTTGAATGGAAAAAATGATTACATAATAATGTTCCAGATCTTTGATATCATGAAAACGTAACTAATAAAACGTTAAAACCATTAATAGTCCAAGTGGCTGACACTCAGTGATGTTGTAACATGTAAATTAATGACAGGGCAAGAACATGAATCAGCTGATATACTGAACTAACTTCCCATAATTACATCTAGATTGTGTCTGCTACCACTTGTAGCAGCCACATACTGGGTAAAAAAGTTACTCCTGAATCCTTTTTGGATCTATTACAGACTATTCTCCATTAATAGCCCCCTTACCCTTTTTCAAAGTCTTTTGTATCTAAAGTGTTCTATCCAATTTCTCCTCTTTTACAGTTAAAAAAAACTCCAGCCTGTAAATTCTCAATAGCTAACCTCTTGGTTCTTGATTCATTCTAGTAAAACCTTTTTTGGAATGTTTATCATTACCTCCATATCCTTTTAAAAACATTTCACCCAAACAGTCCACAATGTTCCCATTATGATCTGCGCAATGATTTACATTATCAGGATGATATCTCTGTTTTTCTGTTGTGTTCCTCTAAAAATGAATTACTTTGCTTGACATACCTTTCAATTGATAGATACCCATCATTTTTGTTTTGTTTTTTGTAAGCAATATAAATGTATAGCCACTGATCCTTCTGCACCCATACCCAATTTAGAGCTTTCTTTCTTATTTTTTCCTACAAAAATGGACCAATTCACATTTACCCTCATTGATATTCATGTGCACAACCAATTTATCAGTTTATTAATATTTTCCTGCAGCTTGTCACGTTTTTACTCGCTTTATTCACTCATCTCGTTTGAGTCATCCAGAATTTTTGAAATTGCATTTTTATAATTTTGCTTGCTTTATTAAAATTCAAAATCGAACGCATGTCTGTACTTCTGGAAAGTAGTCTGAAATTAAACTGTTACTTGGAATGGTGACTTTTCATTTGCTGCCAAATTAATCCTGACACTGTAATATTACCAACACTACCAGGTCATACTTATCTTCTCCTGTTCATCTCATCAACCTCCTCCACCCTCTCTCTTCCATCCAATATTTACATCACCTTCACTTTCCTTCACTCATCCTGTAATAAAGCGACCATTTTCCCTCTGAGATACTGCACAGCTTTCTTCTCTCATCCCTTCCGTGAAGTGCCACATTTTCCACTTTTATCATCTTTTCCCATCTTCGTGCCTCAAACCCAAAGATACTCAGTAATAACCATCTAATTGCAATGGTCACTCCTGCAGTCACTTGTCCCTATTGAACACTATGGGTATTATCTTGCAGGTAATTCATGAACAACGTGGATCAACATTTCATTGCTTTCAGCAGTTCAGATGGCAGTTCAGTCTGAAGAAGGGTCTTGACCCGAAACATCACCCAATCCTTCTCTCCACAGATGCTGCCGGTCTCGCTGAGTTACCCCAGCATTTTGTGTCTACCTGCACTTTGAAGTGGCAGGGGAATGTAAGGGGAGAAACCTGGAGTAGCAACTGGAGAGAAGTGGAATCTGCAATAATTTTGTCCAAATCTAGACCCATAAACTGCATCCAGCTGTGGTGTCATTCCCTGGAAATGTCCAGAGTTATCATGTGCCCTTTTTTATAATGGAATATGATTAGGCTCTGCTGAATTTTATTGTTCCTATGCAGAAAAGGAACATGTATGACAAGCTCCCTCCAAGGAACATCTTCCAACACCTTCCATCATGGCAGCACAGTGGCATAGTGGTAGAGTTGCTGCCTTACAGCGAATGCAGCGCTGGATACCCGGGTTTGATCCCGACTGCGGGTGCTGTCTGTACGGAGTTTGTAAGTTCTCCCCGTGACCTGCGTGGGTTTTTTCCGAGATCTTCGGTTTCCTCCCACAATCCAAAGATGTACAGGTTTGTAGATTAATTGGTTTGGTAAATGTAAAAATTGTCTCTGGTGAGTGTAGGATAGTGTTAATATATGAGGATCGCTGTTCGGCACGGACTGGTGGGCCAAAGGTCCTGTATCTCTCAACTAAACTAAAGTACTTGCAAAGTATGCTCAATTTTTTCTCTCTGTGGTTAGGAATGAAATTGGAACATGACAAGTGAAGATTAGTGAAATGTTAACCCATTCCTTGATGTAGGTCTCTCCCTGTTACTATCTCAGTACTCTCTTGCTTAATTCATTCAGGGTGGCCTTCTCAAATAGAGGTGAGTGTGACAATCTCTTACTACCCTCTCCAGTGCTGTTCTGCCAGTTGTTACTCTGGGCTGCCGTGTCCTAAAGGCAGAGTGGCTGGTTAAGCTATTTCATTACTGCTGTGCCAATCAGTTATCCCTTCTGTTGCAAGGCAGCCTAGTGAGTGTTTGCCCATTTTTCACATGCAGTTTAATATACGATACAATACGATAGCACTTTATTTATCCCAGGAGGGAAATTGATCTGCCAACAGTCATAAAAACACAAAATACACAAAACACTTGCCTTTGAGAATAGGGAAGATTCAAACAAGAGGACACGACTTCAGAATTAAGGGACAGAAGTTTAGGGGTAATATGAGGGGGAACTTCTTTACTCAGAGAGTGGTGGCGGTGTGGAATGAGCTTCCGGTGGAAGTGGTGGAGGCAGGTTCATTGGTATCATTTAAAAATAAATTGGATAGGCATATGGATGAGAAGGGAATGGAGGGTTATGGTATGAGTGCAGGTAGATGGGACTAAGGGAAGAAAAGTTGTGGCAAGGTTTATGATGAGTGGAAAGGCTTGGGGGATGTGCAAAGGTGGGGGGGGGGGGGGGGGGGGGGGGGGGTGGTGGTGGTGGAAGGTGAGGGGGAGGGGTAACTCAGTCTACCACATGACAAAAGGGGGAGGGGTTGTAAAGTTTGATAGCCACAGAGAAGAAGGATCTCCTGTGGTGTTCTGTCCTATAAGGATTGATGGATGCTTGAAAACCCTCCAAAGTCGCTTCGGTAACCTACCAGGCCCTAAAAGCTAAGCATTTGGGATGGGATGGGTTAAGCAGGTTGGGATTTCAAATTTACCAATCCCAAGAATCCTGTCAGAAATAATGTAATACTTTGTCCATTGTGTAAAAAATTCACTCAATGTTTACGTAGTCATACAGCATGGATATTTGCTCTTTGCCCCAACTTGCCTATGCTGATCAAGATGCCTCATCGACACTAGTCCCACCTGCCCACATTTGGCCCATATCCCTCCAACTCTTTCCTATCAATGTACCTGTCCAAATGCCGTTTAAATGTTGTTGTTGTTGTTATAGTACCTGCCTCAACTACATCCTCTGGCAGCTTGTTCCATACACCCACTACCCTCTGTGTGAAAAAGTTGCCCCTCACGTTCCTATTAAATATTTTCCCTCTCACCTTACACTTCAAGCACATCTTTAATATTTCATTAGTTTGTTTAAACTGGACCAACTTGTGAGAAACATCAAGTTGTAGGTTTAATGAATGTTGATAAACTTACATAAAGTCTTCTATTTCAGTTTCGCTGGATCCCGAAATGATGATTGTCATCTGATTGACAAAATGGGGTTTGTAATCTAAAGCAAGAGTAATCTGCATTTTAAAGAGAAAGAAGCTTTAACATTTGGTGAATGATACTTGAAGCATAAACCATGCCTTTGCTCACAAAAACTGGTCATCTATTTGTAGCTTCATTTTTCATTACTTGTTTCTGATTTCATTTTTCACTTACTTGATTTGATTTCTCTGGTAAAATAACAGATTTAAAGATCATTGTTTGTTCTAGTTTGTTCATTCAATTAAAACTTTATCTGTAGTTACCCACACAACAATTTTAATGGAACTTTTAATCTGCGTGTATTCACCAGGTTATTGGGTGTTCTGCCCTTCTAAATCAAGTAATTTACTCATTCACACTGATATGATATTTCAGAGCCTCTTCAAAGGATCCATCTTAAATTGGCAAAGAAAGCAACTCAATTATTCTTAATACCTTTACAGAAAATGTAATGGTTAAAAAATTAAAAAGTAATGGACCTGTCCCACTTAGACGATTTTTTAGGCGACTACAGGTGACTAGGCTGTGTCCACATGGTCACCGGGGTGTTGCCTGTATGGTCGTGAGTCGTCTCCTCAGTCGTCCAAAGAATCATAGCGTTTATCTGGTCGCCGCTAGATTTTGAAATGTTCAATATTTTTCGGCAACAGTTGGCGACAGTTGGCTTGACACCAATGAGCGCAGCTTGACTTCTCCTGTCGTAGGTTGTTGCCAGGATGACGTAGGTTGTCGCCAGGTGATGTAGGTTGTCACCGGTGCTGATTTCGGTGAATTCCATTGGTGACTACCTACGTCAACCTACGTCAACCGGCGACAGGCACTGGCGACTGAATTGTCAAGTTGTCTTCAGTTGTAGCCGACAGGGTCATACCTTGTTGCGGGTGGAAGTAGGTTGTCATAGATGTGGTCGTAGGTGGACTTCCTAATGGGTCGCCGGCTGTCGGTAGCTTGCCATAGCTTGACGTTGACTCGGTGGTAGGTTGTTGTGGACATTGTTGTAGGGGGGTCCAGTCGTCGGTTTTTCGGTGACCTGCTACGACAATGACAGTCGCCGGCAGTCACCGAAAAAAACCGCCTAGGTGGGACAGGCCCATTACTCTTAAACTAACAAGACAGGTCTGGGGTAACCTCATGAGCAAAATAGTCCAAATGGAAAGGCAACACAGGGCACATGGTCAGCCATGATTGAATGGCAGAGTAGATTTGATGGGCTGAATGGCCCAATTCTGCTCCTGTAACATGAATTTATGAACTTCTATCAGAAATAAGTATTGGTATCTCAACATCAAACTTCCATTTTAACAATCAGCTGTATTTTGAATAGCACAAATGCAAAACACTGTAGATGTCAGAATTCTGAAATGAAACAGAAAATTCTAGATTAAGCGACATTAAGAGGCATTTAGACAGGCATATGAACAGGGAGGGTGGGGGATAGAGGCCATGTGCAAGCAGATGGGATTAGTTTAAATTGGCATCATGGTTGACAGACATTGTGGGCAGAAATACCTGCTTCTAGTTATACTGTTCTATGTTCCGTGGTGAACATTCGCCATGTAGCTAGATACAGGTCAACATACTTTGAACAATGACACTCTAGACCTTCCATCCATTCTTACACAATTACTATCTTGTGAAGCCGCACAGTCTACAGTAGCAGAAACATAGTTCACTAGCCCAAGTATGTATGTTGTGAGCTGAGGAATAAATAGTGCGTGAGGAGATCCTCCTTGCTTCTCTCTGGGGCACCTGGAGATCTTTGTAATTCTGCCCAAATGGAAAGATAACACAGGGAATATCAGAAATGAGGAATTTGTAATTCATCATCAAACTGCTATTTTAACATTCAGCTGTATTTTGAATCACACAAAAGCAAAACACTGCAGGCGCCAAAGGTCTGAAATTAAATAGAACATTCTAGAGTTACTCAACAGGTCAGGCAGCATTTTCAACAGGATATGTGAGCATTACTGGCAAGACCTAC
This sequence comes from Leucoraja erinaceus, assembly GCF_028641065.1. Classification (NCBI taxonomy): domain Eukaryota; kingdom Metazoa; phylum Chordata; class Chondrichthyes; order Rajiformes; family Rajidae; genus Leucoraja; species Leucoraja erinaceus. The sequence continues at coordinate 9,418,436 of NC_073383.1, read as the reverse complement.
AGTAACCAGTCCTCTCTGTTGGTCCTTGAAAAGACGGTGGTGATGTCCTTGTACTATTGTGGTCGTACTGGTGAATGTGCTCGTGTGCACAGTAGACTGTGTACAGTAAAACTCCAATAATCTGCAATGGGATGGTTCGGCACTGGGCTCACCAGGTAATGGATATCCGTTCCTTTCCAGCTCGGCAGGTCCGAGAATCCACGTACCCATCCCACTCAAGGAACCCGGTACTGAAGCTCCCACTTACTAAGCATGAGTTCCCACACTATCGTCCGCTCACCAGAACCCCATTTCCTGCGCTCACTTCCTGCTCACTGGGACTGCTCCCCATGTTCCATTTCCATCAGATGGATCCCAGTTCTCACACTTTCTTGCAACTTGCCAGCCCCAATTACCCCGCTCCTTTTCCTTCCCAGAGCCTTGGTTCCTGCAGTCCCATATACTCGTTGGGGACCTGATTCCCATGCTCTCTTTAAACTCGTCCCTAATTGGGGCCCAGGTTCTGAGGCAATTCACTGGAGTCCTGTTTTGCACATGCTCTTTAAACAGACCATGGTACTAATTCCCTTGCTCTCTTTCAGTTTACTGAGCTCACAGGAAATTTATTATAATACTGCGTGACATCCAAAAAATAAGAAAGAAGAAATATTGGGATATTAATAGAATAATGTCCAATGTCCAGAGCTTAGTAACATTATGTTGGGACAACAACCTCTCCTTCAAAGTCAGCACACCAAAGCGAAAGCCAAGAAAGTGCCCCGATGCCTCTACTTCCTCAGGAGATTGAGGACATTTGACATCCCCAATGTCTCTTATAAACTTCGATAGATGCACCATAGAAAGCATCATGGGGTTGCATCACAGCTTGGTTTGGGAACAACTCTGCCTAAGATCACAAGAAATTGCAGAGAATTTTGGATATAACCCAGTCCGTCACACAGACTAGACTCCATCTACACTTCACAGTGCCTCAGGAAAGCAGCCAACATAATCAAAGATCTTTCCCACCCTTGTTCTCCCTACTGCCATTGGAACACACATGCACACACATGTACACATAAACAACGAATAAATAATAATAGTGCAATAATAACAATAATGGACTATGTAGTTCAGAGCTTATTTGAAGTTGTAGTGTTTAATAGCCTAATAGCTGTAGGGCAGAAGCTGTTCCTGAACCTGGATGTTACAGTTTTCAGGCTCCTATACCTTCTTCCCGATGGCAGGGGTGAAATCACTGTGTGGCCAGGGTGGTGTGGGTCTCTGATGATGCTGGCTGCTTTTTTGAGACAGCAACTCCGGTAAATCCCTTCGATGGTGGGGAGGTCACAGCCCGTAATGGACTGGGCAGTCTTCTTCGCTCCTGGGCATTCAGGTTGCCGAACCAGGCCGTTATGCAACCAGTCAGTATGCTCTCGACCATACACCTGCAGAAGTTCAAGAGAATCCTCTCTGACATATCAAATCTCTGTAATCTTCTCAGGAAGTAGAGGCGTTGATGTGCTTTCTTTATAATTGCATCAGTGTGCTGGGTCCAGGAAAGATCGTCAGATATATGCATGTACATGAATTTGAAGCTTTTGGGTTTTCTCCACCATCGTCCCGTTGATATTGACAGGTTTGTGGGAGCTCATCCTTCCTCTTCCAAAGTCCAGACACAACCAGACTCAGTAGCAGCTTCACCTCTGTAATCAGGTTTCTGAATGGTCCTTCCATTAGCTAGGCTACAGTCTGATTATCTTATCCCCCATTGCACTCATTGGACTTTGTCTCTGGAATTGACATGCTACAGAGTTGTGAACTATATTCTGCACTCCGTATTTTTTCCTTCACTCCGCCTATTCTACTTGAGTTTGATTTGACTGTATTTAGGTATAGTATTATCTGATTTGGTTGGATAACATGCAAAACATAGCTTTTCGCTGTATCCCACAATAATAAATCTACAAACAACTCGACCTACCCACCAAGAAGAAGGAGCTAATTATTGACTTCAGAAAGTATGGTGGAGTACCATCAATGCTGCTGAGGTGGAAATGATTGAGTACTTCAAGTTTCTAGGCATAAATATCACCAACAATCTGTCGTGGACCAACCACATTGAAGCTATAGACACCTCTAGTTCTTCAGAAGACTCAGGAAATTCAGCCTGTGTCCAATGATTCTTGGAAACCTCTACAGATGCACCTTAGAAAGCATACTGCCAGGTTGCATCACAGCTGGATTTGAGAACAGCTCTGCCCAAGACCGCAAGCAATTGCAAGCAGTTGCGGAAGTAGCCCAATCATTCACACATATAGCCACCCCACCATTGACTCCATCTATACTTTACACTGCCTCAGGAAAACTGCCAACATAATCAAGGACCTTTCCCAACCTGATCATGCCTTCTTCTCCCTGCTCCCAGCCGGAGGAATATACAAAAGTTCGAAAGCGCGTACCACCAGTATGAGGATCAGCTTCTGGTATCACACTTCTGTATGATCCTTCCGTAAACTAATATAAATCCAGATTTTCTACCCGACCTCACTGCGGATATTTGGCGTTTTCTCTGGAACTGTTACGGTACACTGCTTAGAAACTATATTCTGCTCTCTGGCATTTTTCTTTTTGCTCTGCCTTTTGTATGTGTGTGGCTTGAATGTATTCATATATAGTATTATCTGATTTCATACAAAAGCTTTTCACTGTACCATAGTACAGGTGTCAATAATAAACCTAACCCTAAACAGTCTGGACAATCTGCTAGACTGGCCCCAGCAAAGTCTGGACTGTGCTGGATTGTCAGAGTCTTGCTGTCTAGTGATTATGAATGATTATTACCATCTAGATGCACTATGTGAAATAACTTTTTGTACACCATTGTTTCAACCACCATTGTCATTGAATGTTGTTCACCTTCGGTAAAGGATATTTAGTTAAATCTTTCCTTAAGGTAGGGTCATAGAGTTGTAAAGCACAGAAAAAGGCCCTTCGGTCCACCATGCCCTTGCTGTCCATGATACTGTTTCCCCTGCTCCCCTTTGAAATTACTGGGTTCCCTTTTTTACTCATCTACACTGATCCAATTTACCCACATTAGGATTGCCTCTTTCTATGCTTTGCCTGTTTAAATTTATTTCTGAATGTTTCTTAACCAAATTAATTGCAACTGACACTAGTGCATTTGGAATATCAACCATTCTCTGGGTAAAAAAATACTTACCCCAAGATCCTCTTTAACCCTGATTTTTCACCGTAAATCGATGCACCATAGTTTTTACTGCCTTATCAGTTACCTCACTGAAAAGCAACTCTGATGAAACTGTGGACACTGAATGTGGAGAACATGGAAGCGATGTTATTCCCATGAATCTGGAAGCAATGTTATTGCCATGAATCTATCTTCCTGGTCCTTCTTGGCTTTAGCATTGTCCGGGCTGGGTGGTGGAGACCTAATTACCCAAGGCATAGAGTGCTCTGTATTTGTGGAATTAACCTTTCACCTGATTTCCACACATTTGCTCTCACAATGCACCTTTCAAATAGCACATTGCTCATGAAATGTCATCACTGCTGTATCAAATGCAGTGGCCGTTCTCAGCCTATAGCTATCATAGACTATATGATAAAGTAAAAGGAGGAACAAGAAATTGCAGATGCTGGTTTATAAAGAAAGACACAAACTACTGGAGTAACTTCAGGTCAGGAAGTATCTGTGAAGAACATGGATACGTGACCGTTTAGGCCAGGATATGATATTCCCTTCTCGTTCACCAATGTTCTGCCTATTTCACACATGCATAGACATTCCTGAATAAAGAGTCAAGAGTGCTTAATTGTCATTTGTATTGACAAGGGAACAATGAAATTCTTGCTTGCACCAACAGTAAACATAATACACATAGATAATATATCATAGAACAGCACAGGAACAGGATAGTGTATGGAGGTTCAGTCAGAGATCACCTAAAATTGCAGTATTCAAAGTTCATACTGTTGGGTTGTCAGCTGCCCAAGCGGAATATGAGGTGCTGTTCCTCCAGTTTGCATGTGGTCTCGTTCTGGCAATGGAGGAGACCCAGGACAGAAAGGTCAGTGTGAAAATGGGAAGTGGAGTTATAACTGTTAGCAACCGGGAGATCCTATGGGCCTTGGCAGACCAAGTGTAAGTGTTCAGAGAAATGGTCACCAAGTCTACACTTGATCTCGCTGATCACGACTATCACTTATCTACCTGCACATAACCCATATCCCTCCATTCCCTGCATATCCAAGTGCTTATCCAAAAAACGAAGAAGACACAATTAATTCTAATACACAAAAAATCAATACACATCCCCAATATTAGTGCAACATAAATCCTTAGTGCAGCCCATTATGATAATTACGAAGCAGGTTATAGAGTCATAGTGACAGTGTGGAAACAGGCCCTTTGGCCCAAATTGCCCACACAAGCCAACATGTCCCAGCTACACTGGTCCCACCTGCCTGCGTTTCATCCATATCCCTCAAAACCTGTCCTATCCATGCACCTGTTACCTAAATGTTGGGAAAGTCCCTGTCTCAAATACCTTCTCTGGCAGCTTGTTCTATACACCCACCACCGGTTGTGTGAAAAAGTTACCCCCTCAGATTCCTACTAGGATCTTTTCCCCTTCACCTTAAGCTTATTTCCTCTGGTCATCAGAACTGCTGCGGCTGCTTTAAACCAAAGATAGACACAAAATGCTGGAGTAACTCCGCGGTACAGGCGGGCGGCAGCATGTCTGGAGAGAGAGCGTTTCTGGTCGAGACCCTCGATTCTCCTACTCTGGGCAAGGGCATCTACCCGATCTGTCCCTCGGTGTTGTTTTTACTGAGAGGAGAAGATGCGGGAGCGGGTCTGGGCGGAGTGATAGGAAGCGGGAGGAGGGCTTCGCTGGGCCGGGCTTGTGTGGATATTTGCAGCGTCGAGCGCCGCGGCTGCAGTGTGGGGTTGGCGCGGCTCCGGCTTATTCACGGAGCGACAGATGCACGTCACGGGGCCGGACTCTCTCCTCAGGAAACAACTTTGATCACAGGTTTCAAAGCTCCCAAATGATGTGATCTTTTGGGATTCGGTTGCCGGACCGCGCAGCTGCTCCGATGAAAGTGGCGGCGTGTAGACCGTTGTTTTAGTTTAGCTACAACTCTTTTCGGACTTCAGCTACAGTGCTAGCTAAGTCTGGAAGCCCAAATAGCAAAACATCCGGCGGCGCTTTATTTTTTTATGCAGAAACAGTTTTGCTTTGGAGAGGCCTTTTTATTTTTTAAACAAATCTTTTTTTTAATGAAAGAATAGAGTTTTAGGGACAGAAGAGCTAGAATCGAACTGAATACAAACTGTCAGGTGTGTGGGGAAAACAAAATCTACCTTTAAACATGGAGAAGTCGGAAAGACGGGCGAGTAAGAAGGGGTGTTGTGGTAAGTTGATGACAACCCATCACTTGGACTCTTTTGCACTTGAGACTATTTAATACATTCAGTCAATAAGCTTCAGTATTGTTTAGGGACTGATTAAGCTATTTTTAATTGATGTCTTTGAAAGTAATATTTCCTTTTTGTTTCTCCTTGAATGACAGCTTCTTTCCTGGGTTACTTCAAGACCGCTCGGTTTCTCATTTACCTGTGTCACGGACTGTCTACATGGGTAAGTTGGGCTGCAAAGCCCAGGGTCTTGTTTGCGTCTCTTTCCTCCATTCACAGATTAGTGAGGGTAAGGATTCATCTGCCAAACCTCAGTCATGGAATACTCTCCTCAGCCTGGCCGTTGGTATTAAATGGTAATTGTGTTTCTTTGTGCAATTGTGTTTCTATTCAAACAGATCAGATAATACTATACATAAATAAAATTAAGTCAAAGTCTACAAAGGTAGAGCAAAGGGGCAGATACAGTGCAGAATATAGTTTTCAGCATAGTAACACATCAGCTCCATAATTGTGTAACAAGGAACCGCAGATGCTGGTTTAAAGGGAGGATAGGTACAAAAAGCTGGAGTAACTCAGCGTGACAGGCAGCATCTCTGGAGAGAAGGATGGGTGACATTTCAGGTCTGTCTGAAGAAGGGTCTCAACCCGAAACGTCACCCTTCCTTTTCTCCAGAGATGCTGCCTGTCCTGCTGATTTACTCTAGCTTTTTGTGTCTACCTTCAGCTCCATAATTGTGTGGTCTTACAGTCCATGTTGCGAATCTGCCATACCTCAGTCATGGATTGGTGTGGAGTCTCCTCAGCCTGACTGTTGGTGTAAAATGGTAATTGTGTTTCTTTTGGAAACAGTCCGGTATTTTGCTGGCCCTCTAGAATAAGGTTGGTCTTGAAACTGCAGGATAAACTTTGAAAAATTGCAGCTGAGTTATGAATAAGATGGGCAATATTGTGGGACACTGATGTTGATGCTTTATCAATCGTTTCAAAAGTCATTAGATATTTGCAATAGTAAAAGATATTTTCATACTTTGCTCAAACATATTTAGCTTGCTTATAATGGCTTTGATTTATTATTGTTATGTGTGCAGTGAAAGGCTTTGTTTTGCATGCTGTCCGAACAGATCAGACAATACGATACTTAGATACAATTGTCAAACTCAAGTACAAAGGTAGAGCAAAAGGGATGATACAAAGTAGATAGATAGATAGATAGATAAATAGCCTTTATTGTCATTCAGACCGAAGTCTGAACGAAATTGCAGCAGTCATACATATAATACAATAAAAACAACAATAAACACATATTAACATCCACCACAGTGAGTCCACCCAGCATCTCCTCACTGTGATGGAGGCAAAAGTCTTAGGTCTGCAGTCTCTTCCCTCCTCTTCTCCCTCTGCGCTGAGGCGATACCCCCCGGGCGATGTTATAAATCAGTCCCGCGGCTCAAACACCGCGGCCCGGGGTGGTTGAAGCTGCCGCCCACCAGTCCTGCAGACGCAGCCGCTGGCCCGCGGCCGAACCCCGGACTCAGGCCACCACCGCCAGAACACCGTCCCAGCCACCCTCACGTGAGTACCGCACCGTCTTCAGCCTCAGGCTGGGCCGCCTCGACATGGGCGCCGAACCTCCCCCGGACCGGGCCGCCCCGACATGGGCGTCGCTTCTCCCTCTGTCCGGGCTGCCCCGACTGCCCCGACTTGGGCGTCGCTTCTTCCTCGGGCCGGGCCTCCCCGACATGGGCGCCGAACCTCTCTCGGGCTGCGAGCGCCGCACCTCCCCGAGCTCGGCCGCTCCGACGGGAGCCTTGTTCCACCCTCGGGCTGGCCGCCCTCACGGGAGCGTCCCAAGCTCTTCCAGCCCTGAGCTGGACCACCCTCACGGGAGCGAGCTCAGAGCGAGTCCTGACGGTGCTCTGCCTCCGGAGCCTCGAGGTCGTCAGCTCCATTTGGCCTCAGCGCAGACGTAGGCAGAGAAGGGGAATACGACAAAAAGGTCGCATTCCCCCGCAGGGAGAGACTGCAAACCCCGTTTCAACCCCCCCCCCCCCAAAACACAAACTAAAAACCAAAAACTAGACTAACCAAAACAAAATAAACAACACAAAAAACACAAAACAAACGGGACTGCTGGTGAGCAGCTGCAGCCAGAGCCGCGCCGCCACTCTATAAGCCATGCAGAATATAACATCAGGCCCATAATTGTGTAGTCTTATGCCCCTGTCCCACTTAGGAAATCTGAACAGAAACCTCTGGAGACTTTGCGCCCCACACAAGGTTTCCGTGCAGTTCCCGGAGGTTGCAGGTGGTTGCTCGAGGTTGCAGGTAGGGAGACTGACAAAAACCTCCGGGAACCGCACGGAAACCTTGGGTGGGGCGCATAGTCTCCTGAGGTTTCCGTTCAGGTTTCCTAAGTGGGACAGGGGCATTACAGTCCTTGTTGAGAATCTGTTGCTGTCGCTCCTCATTCATAGCCATCTTCCTTCGGTGAGCACTGGGGTGCGAGAACAGATGGCAGTAATAGCCTGGAGCAGGGCATTGAGGCTGCTTTGTTCCCTCTCACACCTGGTATGGAGGAAGACAAGGAACCTGACTCTCAGCCCAGGACCTGGCAGGCAAACAGGGCATAAAAAGCTTTGCAGATGATCTATCACACTCACCATCCCCCCCCCCCCCCTGTTCTCTGACAGTCATTGACCCATCTCCCTCTGTGATGGTCTCAGCTGACTCTCTCTCTTCCAGAACAGAATGAGCGAGTGAATGAGCAGGTCAGCACTGGGCACTGAACACCTAAAGTAATGCCTAATTTTGGAGGAATCTGCAAAATCACAGTTTAATCTTTCAGAGGAAAATATGTATCCATGACTTTCCATAACATAGAACTTATGTATTTCAAATTTCAGATATTGATCAGGTGGTCTTTGCCAACAATTAATGTGATCTAGTGGAAACATTAAGAAAATAACAAGGATAAATTCCTCATTCATCTGGGAATATAAGCTTGAATGCAGGGATGAGACAGATGAAAAAATGTGGTTTTGATTTTCTGGACAAGACCATGGTTTTTGGAAGGGGGTTGGATAACTTGAAATTAATTTCCAACCCTTAGAGAAACAGCAGAATATTGGGACTTACTAAATTATTCTTGGAAAATCCAGTCTGAAGAAAGGTCTCAACCAAAAGCGTCACCCATTCGTTCTCTCCAGAGATGCTGCCTGTCGCTTTGAGTTACTCCAGCATTTTGTGTCTATCTTCAAACCAAATATATTCTGTGTTCCCAAGAACAGAATGTAGACTTGATGATGTTTAGTTGACTGAATCTGATGTTCTTGCACATCCCTGAAGAACGTAAATGAAATTTTAAACATTTGAAATGCAAATGCAGTGTTTCCCAGTTCATGGAACCACAAGTTTGAGATGGGATGTTTGGATTAATCAGGAAAGATTTTGTGTGAGGAAAGGCCTTACCTCTCACTGAAATGGAATTTTTATTTTTATTTGAGAAGGTAATTTATTCATCCTAATTTCCTGGGAATGTGACTCCAAATAATTAGGAATTTCAATCAACTGCTTCATTTTAAATACACTGGAATAGTAAAATGAAAAAATGTTTTTTTTTTGTTATCTTATTCTTAACTTTTTACTTAATAAATTAAAATACATTAGTTTGAATATCAATTAGGTTTACAATTAGGTCTCTGAATCAAAGTTATAACTTGAAGGTTGATGGAATTTAATACAGATAAGTGTGATGTGTTGCATTTTGGGACGTCGAACAAGGGCAGGACCTACACAGTAAATTGTAGGCCATTGGGTAGTGTTGTAGAGCAGAGGGATCTAGGAGTACAGGTGCATGGTTCCTTGAAAGACAAGTTGCAGGTAGATAAGGTGTTTAAAAAGACTTTTGGTGCTTTGGTGTTCATCAGTCAGAGTATTGAGTATAGAAGTTGGGACCTCATGTTGTATAAGACGTTTGTGAGACCGCATCTAGTATATTGCGTTCTATTCTGGGCACCATGTTATAGGAAAGATATTGTCAAGCTTGAAAGGGTTCAGAAATTATTTACGAGGATGTTGCCAGGACTAGAGGGTGTGAGCTATAGCGAGAGGTTGAGTAAGCTAGGTCTCTATTCCATGGAATGCAGGAGGATGAGGGAGAATCTTATAGAGGTGTAAAAAATCATGAAAGGAATAGATCAGGTAGATGCACAGAATCTCTTGCCCAGAGTAGGGGAGTCGGGGACCAGAGGACATAGGTTCAAGGTGAGGGGGAAAAGATTTAATAGGAATCCGAGGGATAACTTTTTCACACAAAGGATGGTGGGTGAATGGAACAAGCTACCAGGGAGGTAGTTGAGGCTGGGACTATCCAATCGTTTAAGCACAGGTTTGGAGGAATATGGACCAAGTGCAGGAAAGTGGGACTAGTGCAGCTGGGACATTGTTGGCCGGTGTGGGCAAGTTGGGCCAAAGGGCCTGTTTCCACACTGTATCACTCTATGACTCCATGACTTCAAGCACACTCCAGATGTTGGAAGTTGTCACCAAGATTAATCTCGGATGACACTTCATTGAGATCTCTGGTGATTTTTTGTTTATTGATTCCATTGGGTTTTTTTGGGTGAAACGTGAAAGTGAAGCTTTGCTTGGTTCTTAGTTGAATGTACAAAACACAAAACACAATTCAAAACTGTGCAGTAAGTTCTCTGTGGGCAACATTCCTCATTCAACCAACATATTCAAAGTAAGATCAATGGCTATTTATTTTATTGCTATTTGTTGAACCTTGCTGTGCATAAATTGGTTGCTGTATAGAAGAACTGAGAGCATATTTCAAAAGTAATTTATTGACAGTGAAGAATTTTGGGAAATCCTGAAGACAAGAAAAACTCCATGTAAATTCAAGTTCTTGTACGTTTTGCTAAATCTACCAAAGGAAAAAAAGATGCCACAATCAAACTTTAAAGGCATAGAAAGTAATATGTCACATAAAAAATTCTCGCAACCCTTTCATCTTATCTTAACATTTTCCAGTTTGTTTTCTCTTATGTGATATAATTTCTTAATGAAAACCTGCATTTCATATTGCTTGTGTGTTCCCTTGTATTTTTCCTATTTTACATGTTGATTCTGCTTTGCAATTATTAATTTTGCTGAGTGTCAGGTCTTCTTTCTGTTTTGCATTCTTTAGTTACCAGGAGATTTAGCCTCTTCAGTTTAGTATGAATAAACTTTACTTTAGTTTAGTTTATTTGGGTCACGTATATCGAGGTACAGTGAAAATGTTTTGTTGCATACTATCCAGCCAAAGAAAAGTCTATACAGTTTACTAGGAGATGGTTCAGTGTTGCTGGAAAATAAATGGCTTTCCTGTGCCATAGGTTCATTATACAGAATACAATTACCATTACAATGCAAGAAAAAAAAGCTTTTGATTCTGTTGAAAAAGTTCATGCATCCCATCTTTTCTCCCCCCAAAAATTATACAGTGGGCATTTGCTGAAAGCAATTATCTGGGCAAGCAAGTCTGTTTTGCAACTAATTGACCTTTCACCCAGAAAGTTTTGCAATTGCAGATGTTTGGTGGTACTCTTTTATTCTGCTTTAAATTAATTTAAGATATGATACAGAGCATTTGAGATCCAAGAGTACTATATTTTTCTTTTCGATTTTTTACACACATGTAATCTTGTCTATCAGCAATATGAGCCTATTCTACCAGGACCAACAACTCTGCCAACTTGTGTGTTGTTTGCAGATTTACTAATTAACCCAGCTACATTTTCATCTGAAACATTTAAACATGTCACAAAACAACACCACTATTACCCATGGAACTCCGATGGTCACAGGTCTCCATGCAGAATAACATCATTTCCCCAGCCTTTGTTGGCCAGGCAAAATTTGAATCAAATCTATCAAATCATTGTGGATCTCACTTGCTTAATCTTCCAGATCAGCCTACCATGAGGTACCTAGGCTTTACTGGTCCAATTATATAATATCCATTACATTACCCTCATCTCTTCCTCAAAAAACCCAATCAAGCTTATAAGACCCATCCTCCCAACACAAAGCCATACTGACCATCCTAGTAAGACTATGCTTTTCCAGATATGACTATATCCTATCATAAGAATTGTTTCCCACAATTGCTCTATCACTGACGTAAAGTTCAGCAGCCTACAATTTGCTGGATTCAATGCTCTCTTAAATAAAGAAACAACATTAGCTATTCTCCAGTCCTCTGGGACCTCTTTCCTTTATAATCAAGGTGACAGATACAGCATGGAAACAGGACTTAGTAACTTGTAAATGGGTTCCTCGAGTTCTCTGTTGGAATTGATCGCATTTAGTTCAGTCCTTTTACGCAAATAGAAACATATTCTCTTTATCTATTGTTACATAGATACATAGACAATAGGTGCCGAAGTAGGCCATTCGACCCTTCGAGTCAGCGCCACCATTTAATGTGATCGTGGCTGATCATCCACAATCAGTACCCCGATCCTGCCTTCTCCCCATACCCCTTGATTCCACTAACCCTAAGAGCTATATCTACTCTTGCTCTTGTTCACTCTCGAATGGCCCCCTGAACCATTGTGCCCTGGTCAGGTTGCTCATCCTTCCTACAGTCCTCACCTCTGTTCCACTGCTATCCTGCTAATGTTATGGGCAATCATTAACTCACCCCTAATATCTTCTCTCTTCAAAAGAATAGAACCTCAAAAAGTTTACTTTTTCATAGGTGTAGCCTCATTGTGCTTGCATCAAGTTCGTAATTATTTTATGCACTCCCTCCACTTTATTTCTGATTATATAATGGTGACCTCAACTGTTTGTGGTGCACTTAAAAATAGGCAACATCATGTGACTATTCAGGGCCAGCATGGTTTTCTCAAGGGTAATCAAATAACTTTTGATAAGATATAGGACAAAATATCATGACGTTACATTGGTCTAAGTGTTTGACGATAAAAAAGTAAGACAAGGTAATTTAAGATTTGACAGAAGATTAGTTAATGGTCATAAAACAAAGAGTAGAATTAAATAGATCTATGTAAGGTTGGCAAACTGTCATTGATGGGGGATCAAAGGGTCCTCCATTATAATAATTTATTTGTAAATGCAGGGACCTCATTCAATTTCTCTGATGATATTATGCTTTGATGGAAAAATGGACTATTAGGATATAAAGAGTTGTCATTGAGTGGACTACAAGAAAATAGGTGAAACATAATGGTGGGGAATGTGATTTTTTTTTCTGCTTTGCTAGTTAAAATAAAAAAGCAAAATGCTTATTAAATTATAAGCTCTAGTAAAAGTTGATGTACAAGGGACTCATAATGTGTGAGTTCATAATGTACACAAAGTAAATGTGCAGATAACTGATTAGAAAGACAATGGTATATTAATCTTTATTGCAAGGAGGTCAGTATACAAAGGCAAGGACATTTTGCTAAGACACGAAAAGTTGCCAATTTTGCTAAGACCCCCATCTTACCTGTATCCACCTATCACTTCCCAAGCTTTGCTCCATTCCCACTTCTCTTTTCCAGCTTTCTTCGTCCTGCTCCATCAGTCTGAAGGAGGGTCCTGACCCAAAACATCATCTGTCCATTTCCTTCTTTGAGTTCCTCCAGCACATTGAAGTTTTGCAGGGGTTGCAAGGAAGTCTTTCAGAGTACTGAGCTCTGAATATCGAGAAGGACAAACTTGCTTTGGGAGAATGCAGTGTAGATTGATTAGTTTGATTCCTGGGATGAGTTGGTTGTCCTTTGAGGAAGAATGTGTAAGATAGCTATATACTTATTGGAGTTTAGAAGTGTGGGAGATTATCTAATTTAGGGGGATTGACAAGTTAGGTGCTAAGAGGTTGCTTCTGCTTTCTGCAAATTGTTGAAATGAAGGCGCATATACTTGTTACTTCTTGGGTAATGATGTAAAGATCTCCATGGAGAAGCGATTATAATTTACAACAAAGGTATAGAGAGATATCTTCAAGATACGAATTATAGATCTTTGGAATTCTCTACCCCAGGAATCAAAGCCTCAGCCAATAAATATTTCCTATTTCATAATATTTTATGAGAGCACCAGTGCATTGAACATTAGGAGAATCAGATATTACAAGGATTAGATCAGAAAATGGATTCATGGTTTACTGTCGGCTGTAAACGTTGAAAGGCAGGGAAGGATGGAGGGATTGCAGGTGTACTGCTGCTCTGTATTCTTTTGTTCCTACATTATGGGCAATCTAACAAATTAGGATTCAAGTTTAGTATAAACTCACTGTTGTTAAATTCTGACCTGGAACTGGAGATGGATGATCACAGGATCATCTGGCATGCTGGGAGAAAAATAGATAGGAGTTTTAGTGAGGTGGTTTTCCATAAAGTACAGATAGTGTGGCAATGTCCAAATGAACGGAACACTACACAGCCAAGAGGCCCATCGTTCACAATACCAGTGGCAGATAGTACCTCAGCACATGGTGACAACTGGTGTTTAGGTATTTTGTTCCTTTGCAGATCTTGATTCAGCCATCTATTCTTTCCATTTCAAAAGTAAACATTATTCATGAAATCATGTATATGAGAAATACAGAAATGGGGCCAAGGCTCTCTATACATTTAGAGTGTTGGCCTTGTGTGATGATGCACAGGGCTCCTCATGTGCAATGGCAGAAGGACCTTAGACTCTAGTCCTTCCCCACAAAGACTTTACATTACACCTTGTGCGTAGGGGAGAGGGTAGGTCTGAAGATGTCCTGGTTGGGTTGCTCCTAGGCCTGGCTAAGCTAGCCATCCGCAGGTAACTGCGCCAGGTGGAAGAGGGCTCTGCCTGAGCCGGCTGCCTGTTCCTTTTCCAGAGTTACATCTGTGCCGGGACTATGCGCTGACAACGGGTGCCCTGGGGGATGTTTCGGGACCGCTGGGCATCCTTAATAAGGATAGTGATAGAGTTGTATAATAATATATTTAGTATTGAAGAATATTTGTAGGACTTGTGTTATGATGGTGGGTTTGGTTTTGATTTATTTCATACTGCACATATTATTGTAAATAATTGAATGAATTATTTTTGTTTAAAAAAAACGTTACATTGGCTGTACCATGTTTCAATGTGTCCATTGGCACATATTCCTACTGCTTGGAAAGTGGTGCTCAGCAGCATTCCCTTACCGACCACTCGTTTTAGTGGGAGACCAACAATTTCAACCACATTCATCTTCTTGCATCTTTCTACCCTGTTACCTAATGAGAATGTTGATCGTTCACTCCGGGTGCCCTCTCTGATCCCTACATCTCCTGTTATAAATGAGGTTGTTCGGGTCATATTTTCCCTTTAGAAAAGTCACGTGGGAGATACAAGGAACAGCAGATGCTGGAATCTTGAGCAAAAACACAAAGTGTTGGAGAAACTCAACGGCTCAGGATGCATCTGCGGAGGGAATGGACGGGACATATTCAGTCGGGACGCTTCTTCAGACATGTTTCTGGTTCATTACTATCTTTTAATTATATTTTCTACTTCACCAAAGATTTAATTTCTCCTGTTATTGAAACTAAGCTTTTTTTTGTGTCCTGGATATTAGTTTTCCTTTAAATAATAATAATAATAATAATAATAATAATAATAACTTTATTTGTTAAGCCCCTTAAAAACAACCAAAGCTGACCAAAGTGCTGTACAGAAAAAAGAAAACAAGCAAGACATCATAAAACAGGCAGAACAACAGAACATACAACTAACACGAGGCGCATAAATTACATACAAAAATCCAAACAATAAATTAAAAAACATAAAACACGAGTACGAACAACGCAGCAAAACGGGCAAATAAAGTTAATAAACAATTAAAAGGTCACGTGGGAGATACAAAGGCCTGCAGATGCTATGTCTTCAGGAGTGAAAACAAAAACAGTTAGAGAAGGGGCCTGTTTAACGTGCAGAGGCAATTCATTCCACAATCTCGGAGCCGACACAGCAAAGGCATGGTCCGCCTCTGAGACATTTTCGCTTAGTTACTTTGGCTCAATCATTAGCTGATCTACTGACCAAGAGAGTTTAGGGCGAATAAGGGTGAAACTAAGCTCAGATTTTTAGGACGGGGCAAGACCAGTTTTCCTTTAAAAGTAAATATCACAATTTCAAAACCTGTCCTATACTGAATAGGCTTTGGTATGGAGAGAGAGGCCAAAAGGTGAATGTGTGATCATGCTTTACATTGTGCCATTTTATACTGACGAACAGCTGCATTCTGTACCATCTGGAGACGGGCGATGGAGGACCGACTAACCCCCAAATAATCATCACATCAGCTCATTGCCTGTACTATATCACTTTGGTATTGCAGTCACTTATTTTAAATGTGTAGATTGAATACATTTGGCCAATGATTCTTCCCTCGATCTATGCCCTAAATCTTAACTCATCTGCACCACAATATTTATTTTTGTTGCTTGTTGGAATTCAGTGCTGAACAGGTATAACATGACTTGAACCTGCATGGGGAATTGCCATGTCAATGGAAATGGAATGCAAGAATGCTGGAGAATTTTGTCTATCAAATGCAACTGTGAATAGCAGAGTGACAAAGTCCAAGACAATCAAGCCGAATCTGAAACATTCCAGCGAGATCACATCAATCAGAAGCAGTTGTTGAAATGGCCATCGCTCACTATAGTTCTTGTCAGTTTTTGAACAGCCAGGTGATTCAGCTGCAAAAGAAAAAGGTTTTGTAACAGGATTGAATATGCACTTTTGCATCTGACCAGATACAAAGTGTGCTTACTGCTAACCAAGAACTGTCCCATGCATTTGATGGACTGAAATTAAGAAGGAACGGGATAAAGTAGAAAAAAAAAATGACATGCTTGTGAAATTCTAGTAAATGAGTGAGCCACTTTAATGGTTGTTGTTCTGAAGACAAACAAAACCATCTGTGAAGACTGAGAGTCACACTAAATCGTGCCACAAATTACGACCAACATCTATCACCATTTTTGCGTCATTTGTGCATGTAATCATGGCAAGACCCTAAACAGCACATGTGCAGAAGGATCTTGAGGTCCAAGTCCCTAACTCCCTGAAAGTGGCAATACTGGTAGTGTGGCATTGAGTAAGAGTCAGGAAGTCACGATGCAACCTTATAGGACTTTGTTTAGACTGCATTTGGAGCCTTGTGTGCAGTTCTGGTCGCCCCAATACAGGAAGGATGTGGAGGCTTTGTAAAGGGTGCAGAGAACATTTATCAGAATGATACCTGGATTTGAGGATATCAGCTACAGGAAATGGTTGGACAGATGGAGTATTTTCTTTGGAATACTGAAAGTTGAGGGGAACCCTGATAGAAGCACATGACATTATGAGAGGCATAGATAGGGTAGACAGTTGCAACCTTTCCCCTGAGATGGAAATATCAAATACTAGAGGGCAGAGCTTTAATGTGAGCAGAGCAAAGTTTAAAGGAAATATGCGGGGCAGGGTTTTTACACAGGGGTTTTTTTGTGGGTGTCTGGGGAGCAGGGGTGATGGCGAAGGCAGATACTATAGTAGTATTTAAGAGACTTTTGGAAGGGTATATGGATATGCAGGGAATTGAAGGATATAGATTATGTACAGGAGATAAGAGTTGGTCTTGGCATCCGGCCCTGTGCTGTTCTATATTCAAAAGTATTTATAAAATTGGACTTTGCCCACACCTACACACAACCAAATGTCAACCAGATTATCATGAGAATCCAATCATTAATGCACGGGTGTCATTATTCATACATGAGGTTACCCTATCGAGTCAAGTTTCCACCTAAGATCTTAAAGGCCACAATGGATAAAATCTTGCAAGGACCAGATCACTCCTGGAGTAATCAAAACAATCTATGATAACAATTAAGGCATCCACAGGGTAAGTTGCAGGATAAAGGGTATGTTATGTTGTGTAAGGTAAAGTCCGATTAAAGATAGTTTAGAGGTCTCCAATGAGGTAGATAGTAGATCAGGACCGCGCTCTAGTTGGTGAGAGAACAGTTCAGTTACCTGAGAACAGCTGGGAAGAAACTGTCCCTGAATCTGGAGGTGTGCATTTTCAAACTTCTGTTCCTCTTGTCAGATAGGAGAGGGGAGATGACAAAGTGACCAGGATGAGACTGGTTCTTAATCATGTTGGTGCCCTTTCCAAGGCAGCGTGGTGTAGATGGAGTCCATGGGCTATGTGTGATGATCTGGGCTACGTCCACAAGTCTGTAATTGTTAGCAATCTTGAACGGAGCTGTAGCCAAACCATACTGTGCTGCATCTTGATATAATGTTTCTACAGTGCTTCAGTAGAAGTTGGTGAGGGTTGTGGTGAGAAGTTGGTGGTGCTAAACTACCGAAGCCTTCTAAGGAAGCAGAGGCATTGGTGTGATTTCTTAGCCATTGCTTCCATGTGGCTGGTCTAGGACAAATTGGTCGTTATATTCAGTACTAAGAACTTGAAGCATTTGACCATCTCTACTTCAGCACCGTCAATATATTCCGGGATGTGTGTACTGCTTCATTTCCTGAAGTCAATCACGAGTCTTGCTGACATTGGGGGAATGGTTGTTTTTTTGGCACCAGATTACAAAGTTCGCAATCTCTTTCCTGTGCTCCGTCTCGTTGTTATTTGATATCTGGTCCACTGCGGTGGTATTGTCTGCGAACTTGGAGAAAGAAGAGAGAGAAAGAAACAAGTAGAAAGAAGAGAATAGTTACCTCAATGCGAAATTAAAGCAAATTAAATTATTGCATTTCTGCAATGAGAAATAGTGTTCCTCGGTTTGAAGGATACACTACGATCATTGAAGCTATCACTAATGCACCAAAGCCTGAATACGTAGCAAATCTAAAGTCTGAAAATGTGCAGAACTATGAAGCTCCTTCCAGATCTTGTGACTGTGCTCACAGGCTTGCATCATCTTTTGAAAAAGGAAGTGAAAATGTGAAGCAAGCAGCCATAAAGTGGATGCAAGAAAAGTTGAACGTGAAACTTATCAGGTCATATGGTCAAAAGTGATAGGAGTAGTATTAGGCCATTCGGCCCATCAAGTCTACTCCGCCATTCAACCATGGCTGATCTATCTCTCCCTCCGACCCCCATTCTCCTACCTTCTCCAAAACTTCTGACACCTGTACTAATCAAGAATCTATCTATCTCTGCCTTAAAAATATCCACTGACTTCGCCTCCACAGTCCTATGTGGTAAAGAATTCCACAGATTCACCACCCTCTGACGAAATACATTTCTCCTCATCTCTAAAAGAATATCCTTGAATTCTGAGGCTAGACCTCTAGTCATAGACTCTCCCACTAGTGGAAACATCCTCTCCACATCCAATCTATCCAACCTTGCTTTGTTCACTACAATGCTACAATTGAGCTGGATTTGGCATGTGATGTGCCAAGTTTGAGGTAGCTAATAGATCATGTGGTGATAGATGGTGGTCAGAGAAACACATTGCTTCACCTCTTATACTTTGTACAAGGAGCAGGTGCAATTATGCTTTCCAAGAAGGATGCACTTGGAATAGTGTTTGGTACCAAGAAATGTCATGAGTTTCCCTCTGCAGACCCTCCAACTCAGTAACATATCATGAACCTCTATTGGTGATATTGTATCCAAAATCGAGAAAACAATGACTATGTTGCCATCAAGGATGCAAAGATGGGCAGAACTGAATTGTACTAAAAAAAGATACAGAGTGCTGGAGTAACTCAGCGGATCAGGCAGCATCTCTGGAGAACATGGACAGGCGAACGTTTTGGGCCAGACTGATTGTCCTAGAGGGGAGAAAGCTGTAAGAGAGATGGGGGTGAGGCAAAGCCCAGCAAATGACGTGGATCCAAGTGATGGGGTGGGAGGATGTGACTGGCAGATGATTGGGCGAAAGTCAGAAATGAAAAGACAAAATGTATGAGATGAGGGTAGAAGAGGTGTGAAATGTGACGTCAGAGGAAGGAATGTTAGTGGGAGGGACAGCGGGAAGGGGGAAAGGGATAGTGAAAAATGGGTGGACATCCAGGTGGGGCACAGGGAAAAATGGGGGTAAAAGAGGTTGGGGTCGGGCGCAAATAGTGTATCTAAATTGGAGAATTCAACGTTCGTACCATTGGGTTGTAAGCTAACTAACAGAATATAAGCTGATGTTTCTCCAGCTTGCGTGTGGCCTCACCCTGGCAGACACAGGATAGAAGGGTCAGTGTGGGGTCGGGAGGGGGATTCAACAGGAGGGATTGGGATGTGACAGGAACCCGTCCTCTAGCTTTCTCCCTCCAATTACAATCAGTCTAAAGGAGGGTCCCGACCCATGTTCTCTAGAGATGTGGCCTGACCCACTGAGCTACTCCGGCACTTTATGTTTTGCTTCGATGAACCAGCAAACTTAGCTGAAGAAGAGTGGTTGAATTAAAAAAATTGCTGTGACACTATTCAGAAAGAATGCAGTTTCAAGCAAAGTGAGATAGTTTGTGTTCTCAGGAAGTCAAGGTTTCATAAGTGGGAGGTTTAGGAGATTAGGGAAACCAAGTTTGCACGGAGATCAAATGACCATTCAAGGTTGGATGGTGCACCACAGGAATTTGTGTCTGAGTTGGATCCAGGCCAGTGTGACAGATGCCAAACCTTCTTGCAGTTTCAGAACCAAGTTGTCCCAAAGTACGAGGAGATAAGAAAAATGCTGAAAATCTGTTGGTAGAATGTATACCTTAACTGGTACATGTGACAATAAACTGACCTTGAAACACAACAGTCTGTGGCAATGAATTCCTCAGATTCACAACCTACTGTCTAAATAGATTCTTCCTCATGTCCATTCCAAAGGTACATCCCATTTATTCTGAGGTTGTTCCCTCTGGTCCTAGACTCTCCCACAACTGGAAACATTCTCTAGGCCTTTCATTATTTGGTAGTTTTCAAATAATCTCTTGATGTATATTTACTTGGCATTAATAGTCGTGAGAAGGTGTTATAGGGACTTAGTTTATACATGTCAATTAAAACAAGGACCTTTTCGGAGAAAAGTTATGGGAGACTAGAACAGGGCGGGACGGTGGTGCAGTGGTAGAGTTGCTGCCTAACAGCGCTTGGTGCGCCAGAGACCCAATGCACTACGGGTGCTGTCTGTACGGAGTTTATACGTTCTCCCTCTGACCACGTGGGTTTTCTCCGAGATCTTCGGTTTCCTCCCACACCAAAGACATACAGGTATGTAGGTTAATTGGCTTCGTGTATGTGTAAACTGTCCCTAGTGTGTGTAGGATGTGCGGGGATCGCTGGTCGGTGTGAACTCGGTGGGCCGAAGGAGCTGTTTCCGCACTGTATCTCTAAACTAAACAAGAACCCTTCCATTGTACTGGCAAATGACCTGGCATCACTTACTCCAACGATGTGTGGCCAATAATGATGCAGCTGTCTGACTATGTGGGCTGAACAAGTTGCTTGCATGTTGATTATCTTCATTCTACTGTCACTGGTAGAGAAATTAATTCCCAAACAAATTTTAAATGCCCTTTAACTGGACACTTGTAATCAAATGTTTAATTTGCTCGAAATTGCACTTTAATTTATGAGATGTGCTGAATGGAATCTGTGCTTTGTTACAGGGGGATAGAATGTGGCACTTTGCGGTGTCAGTCTTCCTGGTGGATCTTTACGGCAACAATCTGCTTCTGACAGCCGTCTATGGACTGGTCGTGGCCGGGTCTGTCCTGTTGCTGGGAGCCATCATTGGAGATTGGGTGGACAAAACCTCCAGGCTGAAAGGTATGAACCAGTGCATCACAGTTTTACTCTTGTGTACAAACCTTTTAAATGGATAGCTTTGAACAACAGAGCAGCAGCAATTCTCCATTTATTGCAAAGTTGTGCAAGGATTACAGCAATGAAGATAACTTTGTGCAATAGTCTAGTATTCTCTTGCAGAGACATGAAAACAGAAGTGGGACAGACAGTTCATTGAAACAGCTCACCTACTCTACTATAACATGGCTGAGTAGTGCTTCAACACCAATTAACAGCATTGTCTCTTTCCATTCATTCCCCTCCCCAACCAAAATCTACGTATTTTAGCCTTAAACATTTCATTTGAATCACCACCCACGGTTTTTGGGTTGGGCTTGGGGTTTGGGGTTTGGGGGAGTTCCAGATCTCACACAATACATTCTGTGATGGGGAAAAAGCCTCCCAGTTCATTCCCAAATGGCTAAAATCCAAGATTATGCCAATGGCTTCTTTCAGACAATCTATCCCCAGTTCTATTGAATATTCCTATTGTTAGAAGCAGTCATTATCATTATAAAAACTTAATTAGATCAGACCTCAATCATCCAATTTGAAGACAGGTTTATAAAACCTGTTGTGCTTTAATGCTTTTGGCAAACCCAGGTGTTACCATAGTAAGTCTTCCAGACATCCCGTGTCCAAAACAAGTCCTCCACTGGGATCTGACCATGCTCCCTGAAACCGAGGAAACATTTGCCCAATCCCATTCAGATAAGGCTCACCATTTTGTTGGACCTGTGTACTGGTTTTTGGTGAGCTTTGTACCTGGACACTTAAGTTGCTTTTGCTCCAGTTCCTGAGGAGGAGCTGTGGTCGGGGCGGTAAAGATTTTTGCATTTGTTAAAGACCGGAAGCAGGCATTGTCTTGGAGCTAAGCTTGTTTTTAAGCTTGGATTTTGGACCCAATTTTGGTCCAAATTTTCAGAATAAACATGGCTGATGCTCCCGAAGATCTCCCGATCTACTTAATGCCCATCTCCTGCAGCAAGTAAAATAGTGAGGAACCCCTTTTGTAGTGAAGAAAATCAACACCATGTTGTACTCCCAGTCAGCAGTTCAATGTTTGGAGATTAGCAGCAGCTACTGCAATGCTGTGCGACCTCCTTAATGAGCGGAAGAGGACATTTACCTCTATGAAGCTGTTCCAAGTACAAGCCGTGACGTGGTCCGTTGCTAAATATGCACTGAATGGATCTTTTAGCTCAGGAACTGACCTAGTTATCTTGGACCATCTTCAGTGTCAAAAATGATAGTGCAATAAATTTTTCCCAATTTTTTCTAACAGAGTTTGATGAGTGTCACCTCTCAACTACACACCAGGTTAATCTGTGATGAATAATTATCTCATCATAATGACCCAGTTAACTATCAATGTCCATTCTTAAGCGCTAATATAATAATTGTATTTTTGTTTTGGACAAAATTATTAATAAAAAATACTTGTTTATGCATAAAGGTTATTCAGTATGCTCAATAATAGCATATATAATATCTTCTCTAATCTGTCAGTGTTCACAATTAAGCGATTTTAAAATTAAAATTTGAAATTTAACTAACAAGGAAATACAAATTCAACAGAAACAATTTTACTATCCTAATTTATAACAACTCTTTGCTTGCTTATATTTGTTTAAAGCATGAAGTATGGGTGTCAGAAGTTATGGGGAGAAGGCAGGAGAATGGGGTTAGGAGGGAGAGATGGGTCAGCCTTGATTGAATGGCAGAGTGGATTTGATGGGTTAAATGGCTTACTTCTGCTCCTATCACTTATAATCTAATGAAATAAAAATAAGATGAATGTTATATTTGTCCAGTACAATATAGTTAATCTGGAGTAACCAGTAGAGAAAGCATTGGTATTTGATATACCTAAAGGAAGAGCAGTTTTATCATTGCTCCATCATTGCTATATGTTCTCAGGTGTCGATTGATTGTCACTTGACAAAGTCTTTTCATCCGTCCAGTAATGGATTTGTGATTCAAACCTGTTACCGCCTGAAGTTCTCAAGATGAATTATTTTGCCTCTGTCTCAAATTGCTCTTGTGTGTCTTCAATTTAACGTTCTTTTCTTCTCTCATTTTGTCTTTCTACATCAGTCAATCAATTTCTATACTATTTCATTATCACTTCATCATGCCCTTCACATCAATACAACTCTATCTATTCAGAGATAGTTTTAGACACATAGAATTATGCAGCATGAAACTGGCCCTTGGACAACTAGTCTATGCCAACCATATTGCCAAACTCACACATCCAGTTTGCATGCATTTGGACCATGTCCTAAACCTTCCATCTCTGTGTCTCAGGTCTAAATTATTTAAAATATTGTAATTGTACCCGCCTCTATCATTTCATCTGCCAACTCGTTCCACCCCCTGTGTGAAAAGGATTCCTCTCAGGAAGGTTTCCCCTTTAAATTTTTCCTCCTCTCACTTTAAATCTGTAACCTCTACTTTTAGACTCCTCTATAGCCTGGGAAAATGATTGTGACCATTCACCTTAAAATGAAATTTCTCCAGTCCGCCTTTGTTAATAGGTGAATTAATTTACGTACACGTGTATGTGCAGTATGTCAGGATATCACTCATTGTCCTAAAATTCTTTCACCGTCACTGGGTTAAGATCCTGGATCGCCCACCTGGGCAGGTAGTACTCCAGCACTCAAGGACTGCATCGGCTCAATACAGCAGCTCACCACCACCTCTCTAGGGCCTTTAAGGATAGGCAATTAAATGTTGGCTCAGTTGTGAAGATTGCAGCTTTTGAATGAATAAAATAATATTTTCATTTACAGATGATTAGCATATTCCTCAATATTCTGAAAGGATTTGGTGCATTTCAAAGGCTCGCTGACATTTATGTTCTGTTTGATTTGGATGAACGTGTTAAAGGCAGTTAGAGAAATTTCCCAATTTTTTCTTTCAAGTCCACATTGCGTTTGCTGTGCCGTGGCATTAAACAAATTGCTGCACTGGAGGAAGTGGGACGGAGAGTAGTTGTGGGGTTGGAAGATGATGAAAAGATTGACGGAACCTTACACTGAGAAATCTGATTCTAGATGCCTGGATTAATGTTTAACTGGACTTTTCCTACTGAATAAACATGAATTCCGCTAAACAAGCACAATGCAACCTAATAGCAAAGATCTTACTTCTAAGAGTGAAAAGTTGTGGGTTTAATTTCCGCTCTTTATAGAACAATTAAATCATTATGACTCAGAAGGTGGCTAATCATTGGTGTGAATGCCATCAGTTCATTTTTCTGCTCTTCCCCCTTCACCCTGCAAATCATTGTCTTTCATGTGCCTGGCCATCTACCTCCTGACCATTTACTTATTGTTCCCACCAACACAGCTAGCAGTGAGTTCAATATAAGTAGTATGTGTGTGTTTAAAAGCAAGAACATATCACCTCACTTCGTTCCTGTGCATTTTGTTCATCGCCTTAAGTTTCTTCCTGTCATTCTTTGGCCACAGCTCTTCTCTGTTTACCCTCTCTAAACATATCATGATCCTGAAAACCTCCGCAGGTCTTCTCTCAACCTTCGTCCTTCCATGGGGAATCACACCGTTTATAACTGGAGAATCACACTGTTTATCCTCCCTCAGCAGATACCTTCCAAAAATGATTTTTCACAATCCTTTTCAGGCCCCTCACATCATTTCTAAAGTGTGGCAACCAGAATTGGGCACAAGCGTATACATTATATTTTAGGCACACATTCTGGTGTGACCCCAGCACAGTATTGCAGTGTTGTTTCACTCATGAATGTGATATTAAAATGAGACCAGCTTTACCTTTTCAGATGGATATAAAATAAACATACCAGTTTGTAGTAAGGTGAGCAAAGAGTTCATAAGTTGGCTTTTCAACATTTGTTCTGTAACTGCTACCACCAAAACAGTTCACCTGGTAATCCTTATAAATGTTATTTGCAAATATATCCATATCTGTACCACATGCATATTTTAATTAAATCAAGGCATGTACAGAACATGGCCTAGACCCATTATGTCTATTCCTTGTCTTTGTATAATTAATGTGATTCTCTAGCCTTTTTCCTTTTATTCTGCAATTTTTTCCAACAAGTAATAATCCAATTTCACTTATGAAAGCCACGTTTGAGTCTGCTTCCATCATCTATTCATGCAAAGCATTCCCGATCATAACCTTCTGCTGTGTCACATTTATAACTTTGTGTCTCCTGAATTTCACTGTGAATCATTTTAAATCTGTGACATCTGGAAAAAAAAGTTCACGGTTTTAAATGTCTTTATCTTACTACTCCTTGCTGTTCACTGCTCCGATAATCCCAACTTCTCTAGGCTGAAGTACGACATCTCTGGCATCATTCTATAAATCTCTTCTGTAACCTCTCTCGGGCCTCAATATCTACATGAAGTACGCTGCCCAGTATTACTTAAAATACTACAGCAGGGGTTCAACCAGCAATTCCTAACATTTACTAGCCAACATTTCATAATATGTCACTTCTTACATTTATATTCTATTTAAATTTATAATATTTATTTATATTCTATATTTATTTTTATAAAATCAAGATTTCTGAAAGATTAGCAAATGTATGTATTGCAGAATGAAGAGGTCTGGATCACTGCCTCAAATACATAAATTCCAATCCTACCAATTTCTGTCCAAGTAATGAAATAACTCTGGAACCAAAAATAAATATTAGTTTTAATAATGATAGTTATGGAACAACATGACTGATGTAAAAACTCACCAGGTTCACTAATGTTGTTCAGGGAAGAAAATCTACTGTCCTCACACAATCTGCCCAATAGGTAATTCCACACTCACTAAGTACAGAAGCAATGAATTGCAGATGCTGGTTAATGCACAAAAGGACACAAAATGTTGGAGTAACTCAGGCAGCATCTCTGGAGAATATGGATAGGTGATGTTTCGGGTCGAGCCTGAAGAAGGGTCTTGACGTGAAAAGTCACCCATCCGTGTTCTCCAGAGATGCTGCTTGACCTGTTGAGTTACTCCAGCATTTTGTGTCAAGACTCACTGATGTGGTTGACTCTTAGCAGCCTCTTTTAGGACAGTAAAGGCCAGACAATAAATCTTAGTAATATTGGTAGTAGTGTCCATAACCTTTGAATGAATAAAATGTCCATCTGTGAATGTCCACAATAGTTATTACATTTATACAGTAATTCATTGTGTGTTCTTGTGGCCTGGAGCATGCGAGAGACAAAATGAATGCAAACCTTTCTTAAATAAAATGACTAACTTTGAAAATATAGACAGGTTTAGGTGATATATTATATATTAGGGTAGCGTTCGTAGGTAACCGACTGTGTGGACAATTCACATAAAATACTGCACTGATAGATATGTCTTTTGAACGAAACATTGAATGAGGTCTCAAAAGCTATCGCAAATGAACTTTAAAGATCCTGTCACAATGTTTCAGAGAAGACCAGAGAAGTATTCCCTAAAGTCTTGGTCCATGTGCATCCTTCAAACCAACTACTTTAAAAGTGATTATGTTGTCACGGTCACATTGTTTAATGCGAAACCTTGTCGTGTGCAATTAGGCATCCAATTTCCCAAAAGTAAAAAAAAGAAGAGCATAGCCTCTTTTCAAATTCTGAATATGAGACATATTTTGTACCTTGTATCTTACTCTGTCTCTATTTCCCTATTGTTTGGGGTTTCATTCCTGTTTAACAATGGAGTCTCTTTTGCTTTGATTGATTTTGTTCTATGAATTTATTTTTTCTTAATTTACTTTATGCATGTGTGCACAATCGTATATATTTTACTTTCTCTATTTGAATATTTAGAACTTATTTATTTATGCGCCATGACAAAATATAATTGGAGTGTAATTTTAAAAAAATGTATAATAGATTCGCTCAAGATGATACTAGGACTGGAAGGTAGACACATAATGCTGGAGTAACTGCAGGTCTCCAGAGCTAAGGGTCGAGAGAACAGAAAGATTTCCGGCAAGAATTGAAAGGCTATGTTATTCCTGTTGGACCATTGGAGGCTCTGACTTTTGGAACTGGGTGCAAAGGACTTTATGTCTGGAAGTCAATCAATAGGAATAGGTCAGGCATGCCAGTTCTATGCTTTATAAAGCTACAAATATCTGCATTTTATGCCTTTTGTGCCATGAACACGGTGTATTTTATTGATCCAATATCTCTCAGTTGACAAAATGAAATCCACCATCAATGGAAGCCGACATGAAATAACTAATGTAGAACAGGGAAAAGGCAAGAGGGAAAATAGACC